>NC_058160.1:26593354-26893354 GCF_020080835.1 Cotesia glomerata
ATTTTTATCATATCTTCAATATTTAACTCAGAATAACAAATTAAAGAACATAAACAAGGACAACAATAATGATTTAAAAAAAAATTCTCGACATATTTTTTCGTTAAATTTTTTTATTTATTAATTAAGATCACTTTGAAGGCTTAATTCCTTAATCCTCGAAAATATTATCGATTATAAAATAAAAAAAAAAAAAACAAATATGAAATCATGAAATCACAACAATTGTTTGGATGGCGGTGGCGTCGAAGCAGCCGCAATCGTCGAAGCGTCAATCCCTGTTTCTATTCAGTCAGCGCGCGGCATTCGAGTCAGACGGTTTGCATTTACTCTTATATTTATAACTTCTCACAGCTTTTAGACGTACGCGATCTCGAGTATTAATAAAAAAATATTTATGAATACAAATTTTTCTTTGCTTAGCAGTAATAAATTTATCGAAAATTTGTGAGTGGTTTAAAAGTTAATAGTGTATTTAATAATGTAATAAATTATTTATAAATTTTATTTACTAACATTGAAAGTTGAATGTGATTAATGTGCTTTTTTTTTTTTCTTTATATAAAAGATTGTAACGTGAAATTTATTTATAAATGTAAGTAATAAATTATTGCAGACAATGTACCAGTGGAAGTGGCCAGAAAATATTTCA
Source organism: Cotesia glomerata (assembly GCF_020080835.1). Classification (NCBI taxonomy): domain Eukaryota; kingdom Metazoa; phylum Arthropoda; class Insecta; order Hymenoptera; family Braconidae; genus Cotesia; species Cotesia glomerata. Next base: position 26,594,007 of record NC_058160.1, read on the forward strand.
AACATAATTGCAGAGAGCTCCGTCCTTGACGTGAGCATTACGATGGCACGAGGCGGCATGTTTGAACTAATCGAACATACGAAAGAGATGCGGTAAGAAATTTTCACTGATTTTTTACGGTTATTTTTATTTAAGACACTTTATTTTTTTAATTTTTGAAAGGCTGTAAAATTTATTTTCTTTGATTTTTATTTATAAAAAATTATTTACTTTTAATTAATAATAAACATTTTTGATAGATCGTTTTATCGATAACGCGCGTTGAGGTCAATTTTTATTGAGCAATAAAAAATTTGAATAATGTAGTCGATAATGTGATTTGATTATGATTGTTGTCAGTGAGTCTGTAGATTGCACTTATTGTGTGCATTACGATCGGTAAAACTGTGATGGGCATTATTATTATTATTATCATTATTAGTATGTATAAATGGTGAATCGATCGGATAAAAAGTTGTAATCTCGACCTTGCGGCGCTTCGCGGTCAGACAGTAGTATAAACTGTGCTTTAATCAGACGTTGTCAGTAAAACCAATTGTGTTGTTACTTTTAATGATTGCAGCTTTATTTTGTTTTTTATTTTTATATCTAAGTTAATTTAACCACAAGGACATGTGGCCTAGAAGGGGTTGGTTGTAATTTTGGTTTGTCGATTGAAAAGTTTGTGTAAAATTACTAACTAAAAACTGTTTTAAATATTTATTAGATCAATAAATCTTAATCAATAGAGATGCAAAATTTTTTTCATTCAATAAAATAATAATAATAATAATAATAATAATGTTTATTGTTCAATTAGCATAAGCTATTTCGTTTTTTTACATTATTTCCAGTTCGTCAATATACTTATAATATTTATAAAATTTAACACAATATTTTAATTTATTATATATTACAATTTATCAAAGTACCCAACAATCCTTTTAATATACTCTTTTAATCTTATTTTGAATATTTTTGTTCTATTTTCATTAATAAGATCTTCATCTAAACTGTTAAACCATTTAAATCCTTTAGATACAATTGACTTCTCAGCCGTATATGTCCTTGTGTGTGCAATCTTTAAATTTAACTTTTGTCTAGTCGTATAGTTACTATTACTTTCTTCAATTTCATTATTTAAATAATCAGGACATAGCTTGTATTTAATTTTGTGCACAAATATACAAGTATTATAAAAAATTTTTTGCCTTATCGAATACCAGTCTAGAGTCTCTAACATTTTATTTACATTTGTATATTTGTTTACACCTAAAATTGCACGCATCCCCCTATTTTGTAACTTTTGAAGTACATTTAAATTTTTTTCATTATAGTTTAGCATTAAAGTATTACAATAATTTATATGAGGAAGTACTATAATCTTGAAGATAAAACACTTTACATAATTACTAACTGAAAACTTCAGTCTTCTTATCACATTAATTATTTTCGCAATCTTGCTACTAATGTATATTGCATTACTTTCAAATGACAAATTATCGTCAATTATGACACCTAGATATTTAGTCTCACGTACGTAGCTTAATTGATTATTATTTACAAGTATTTTACATTTATTTCTTACATTACTAAATCATCGATCATGCACTACCATATATACAGTTTTTTTAACATTAATTTTTAATTGATTATCCTCCAACCATTCTGAAAGTACTTTTAGTCCACAGTTCAATTTTCGTTCAATATCACACAAATTATTACCACATACTGATACCATCATATCGTCTGCAAAGAGCTTACAATCTATACCTAACTTTTTGAATATTTCTACAACTTCATTAATATAGATTATAAATAATATTGGACCTAGTTTAGATCCTTGAGATACACCATATTTCACCTCTCTCTCATTTGACAAACAATTTTGAAATTTGACTCTTTGCTTCCTTTCAGACAAATATGATTTAAACCATTTTAGTACTGTGCCTTGAATTCCTATATTATGTAGAATGTTCAACAATTTACTGCGATTTATCGTTTCAAGTGCACGAGCAAAGTCGACGAACACAACTCCAGTGTACAAGCCTTTATCTAAATTTTTTCTCCAACGTATGATGGAATGTTGGAGTGCTGTTTCACACGAATGACCTTTACGAAAACCTGACTGCTCAGGGTTAATTATTCGGTTATCATCAATAAATTTTATGTTGTATTTTAACTATCTCTTCAAGTACCTGCTCGTACACGGGAAGCGTGTTTATCGGCCTTTGATCCTCTATTTTATTGCTTCTAATGACTTTTTGAATGGGTGTTATTTTCGAGATTTTCCACTCAGATGACACATGGCCCAATTTAAGAGAATTTTTTATCATGTACAGAATTATATCAAATTTACTGTTCCATATTAATTTTAAAATTTTAACATTTACATAATTTTTTGAACCTTTTTTATTATCGAAGCTACTAATAATTTTGTTTAACATATTTATGTCAATCTCGTCAAATAACTCCCATTTTTTATTTTGTTGTTGGCACCTATTTTTATCTAAAGTCAAATCATAAGCCATATCACTGTTAATTTCATTAACAATGGCTACTACACTATCAATGAAATACTCATTTAGCTTATTTGCTATGATTTGACTATCAATTAATACAATATCATCGATTACAATTTCACGCAGATTAATTTTTGTATTTTTTTTATCGCCTATTAGTTCTTTAAGGGTTTTCCACATATTACAGGGATAAGATTTATTATTCGTAATGTTACTTTCATAATATTGTTTCTTATTAATTCTTATACTATTGAATACTCGATTACGCAATATTTTATAATTATTTAAATCTGAAACTACTTTTGTTCTCATAGCCACTTCAAATAACTTATCTCTCTCCTTAATCAATTTTATAATGTCCTTATCAATCCATGGTTTGTTACCCCATTTACAATTACTAGATATTCCTCTAAATGGTGCCATATTGTCAAGTATATCTAATACACTATTGCTAATTTTATCTATCATTAGATTATAGTTTAAAATATCTAAGTACTTCAATATTATTACTATTATTAAAATCATGCACGGCTAGATCAGGTTTCCAGTTACAAAATTTCACCGAGATTTCTTTTTGAAACATGTCATCAGTAAAGTTCTTAAAGCTTCTAGAGAACACTATTTTATTATTATCAACACTAACTAAATGTTTTGTCTCTATAAAAATAATATTGTGATCAGACACCTTTGGAGTTGACAATACTTCAGACTCAATAATAATAATAATAATAATAATAATAATAATAATAAAAAGGCCATTCGGCAGCCGAAATGGAAGTAGATTTTTAAAATAAAAAAAATAGATTTTTAATAAAATAATATAAATACTACTAATGTATAACTTAGTTCATGAATTAAAAACAAAATTCAATAATAAGTTTAAAACTATTTAGAACAAATTTTGAAAAAAAAATTATCTTGTGAAGAAAAAGTTTCTCAAATATTTATCAAACAATTGCAAAGATTATAAGATTTGAATTATAAATGTCCAAATTTTAAGTAACTGCTTAGGAATAACAGTTTCCAAGTTAATCAGAATTTTAAAACCGGACAAAATTTTAATTGAAAAAAACAATATTTAGAACTAATTTGTGACATATTTACTGACGACCTACCCAAAAACATTACACGAAAGACTGATCAATATCGTAATTATTGAATTTACATCATGATTAAGCTATGATGCAGACAATAATTCTAAAACGGCTGCAACAGTAAAACTATTTCATTAAACGAACTCTAAAAGGAGTAATATTGAGGCTATTACCACTTCTGAGTAGTGAAAATTGAAGCTTATTAAAAGACCTTTACGATGCATTTTACCGAATTTTAATATCTTCTCTAGTTCAGTAATTATACCAAGTTGAAGTAGTAAAAACAGCAATTTTACGATTTTCAAAATTTTAAAATCCTGTAATTTTCAAATTACTCGCCCGATTAAGCTCATCTTAGAACTTAACCTTGGTCTTGATCGATAGATAAAGCATGTTGAGTTTGAGAAGAATCGGTTATAAATTGAAAACGCTATCGTGCTGACAAGCCGCGTTATATCGTATAAATATATATAAACTTTTGAACTATATGTATTTTCTGACTCAACTCGACAAACTGAGTCTGAAAATGGCTAAATTTTTTAAAAGTTGCGCCATGTGGACGGCTGCAATAGTTAGATTTTTATAAAATCTACTACTACTACTAATAATAATAATAATAATTTTAAAAAATTATTATCATTATCATTCTTGTCATAAAAAATTTTTTTTCCAACATTTTATTTGAAGTTGACTTCAATCGTAATTTTTTCCTAAAGGAATTATTTAACGGGTGAAATAGATAATGATTATAAATTTAAGGGAAAAATTTATTGGAAGATGATAAAATAATTTTTTCCTAGCACAGTAAAAAAAGTAATATCAGATAAAAAAGCAAATTACAATGAAATACCACAAATAGAAAAGAAATGGTTTGAGAAACATACTCATTTCTTAAGGGAGCGTTTGTTAGTACAAGTTCCGGTTTATTTCCTCTAAATATACATTCTTACAATATATATCACCGCTCCTTACATTCGTTTGATAGAACTGGTTTCCTGGATCCAGGACTGTGTTAACAATCGACGCTACACCCACTCGGAATATTTAAATCACCCACAGAACAAATAAGTACGCTCAATTTCTTTCTTTTTATCGAACTAATTTAACCCCCTAATGTTAATATACTTTGTACTAAGAATTTTTAATTGTCATTCGTGTTACATACATAAGCGATAGTTATCCTATCGCTGGTTAGTGGTTTTGTTGAGTGCTTAGGCGTTACAGTAAAGCCAGTTGCCCGTAGAATAGCGTGACAACTTTTGATTTATTGCGGCAAGTTGTTGTTTGTCGTAAACACTTTGAAATATTATCACTAACTAAAGATTGTAGACGCTTATCATTAGTCACGAGATAAAAATAAAATTTTGGTAATTAATAACCATCAAAAATATTAATGGTCGTTTAATTTTTTTAGGTCAAATATTGACCAACAAGATATTTTTTTTACATATTTTACACATGAATAAAATAATAAATATACTTCTTTGAATTTAAGTCAATAATTTTTTTTTCTTCATTCTTAAAATAAATAATAAAACATCATTAATATTTTTCACAAAGTTTAACACCGTAAAAAAATTCTGAAATAAATTCGAATGTCAGTACACATGAATATATATATATATATATATATATATATATATATATATATATATATATATATATATATATATATATATATATATATATATATATATAAAAAGATTTTCTGTCGGGTAGAAAAATGTTTCAAAAGTAAGGCAGGCCTCAAATCCCCGAGTCATAATTAATCAAAATAAATATGACATATTCTTTACATAAATCTCCTTTGAAAACTATGAGTCGAATCACCATAAATTTTAACTTTAAAAAATAATTCAATAGCTAATAAATAAATTTATTTATTTATTAAAATTAAAGTTTAAATATAAATCAATAAATAAATGAAACCGTAGCAGTACTCTGTACTGAATAGTTGTAGACTAGACCGGAATACCGCGTAATTAGATTAGAACTCACTCGCGAATGATTGACAATGGTAGTTAAACTTGATCGCGAATTGCCTGAATGTAAATAAATATATACAGGTATATATAATTTATAAATTAAAAGTTACAAGTGTGCTATGAGGATCTTTAGTCCAACACTTAAGTCTAGTTGAATCTAAAATAATAAAATCTCCTTGGTGTGTTGTCCTCGCAATTGTTGTGGCCACGACATCGTTGTGTCGCTCTATTTAATCTAGACTAAGTCGAGGTCACTCTGGATACAATACGAGTTCACGTGACCTTAAATCTAGTCAACTAGATTTTAAATTTTCGCCTCTACTTCCTCTCTTCTACTATCGAGTTGTTTGAATTTTCAAGATTGCTTTTCTCTTACCTTGTGCCTTATTTCCTTTCCTTTATATTACTTAGAGTGTCAGGAACACTGGGAAGAAATCCCTCAAATTTATAATAAATTCCGCTCAAACAAGTTAAAAGCTTTCTCACGATTAACTCACCCGTCTATCATAATTATAACTTCATAAACACCTCAATAATCCTTTAAAAACTTATAATTTTTCTTCTGGCAACAAAAAATCTCAGTAATTTTGAGCTCGCTTTGATCTGAAAACTTTTTAACTTAATTTAACGGTAAATACCTCGCATTAACTTTAACTTCCCCCAGTAAGAGTTTATTATAATATTTAAAAGAGATAAAAAAAAAAGAATTAATTATTTTTAAGGCGCTTAATTTTTTCATAATGACATTAATTTACCTTAATCATGCCGTAAAGAGCTTCTAGTGACACTTTTCGTGCCGTGAGATGAGTTTTGTTACCGAAAACTAAAGGGCGAAAAGCCATAAAGTTTAAAAATATGTTTATGTTTATTTGGAAACTCGGGTCTACAACCTCGTTATCAGCGTTACCATTATTTTAGTAGTTTGGGTTTTATTAATCTGATTTTAACTCCCACGAGCTATCGCCACTTCCGCTTCCGTTCGAGCTTATATCCTGTTTTCATTTACTCCCTGCATTTTATTTTTTAAATATTTTATCCCCTATTGGCAGCGCCTTATCGTCAATTATTCAATGGATTTTGTAATCATTTAATTATGGTCTTAATTAGCTGGGTGTAGCTATTGATTTTTGCTTGATCTGATTAATTAATGTTGTACTCTCATTACAAAATTATGGTTTTTAATTAATCAACTTTTAGGTACATTAAAAATTACTTACTTTAACATACATAAAATAATTTTATTTTTTTTTATTATAGTTATATTTTATTACAATACATAAAAAATTTTTTCCAAGTAATTTGAATAATTAAATATTTTTTCTAGCCGTGAAATTAATTAAATAATTTATTTATTTAAGAAAAATACTTGAAAAAAATATTTTCATTGAAAATTCTAATTTTTGAGTTAGCTTTGATCATCATTTAATTTATGAATTTCTACTTTATATTTTAAATTTATTATTCAAGTCACAAATTATATAATTATAATCATAAGAAGTGCATTGGAGCTTTGAGGCTGTAATTTAAACTCAATCCTTGCGCTAATGACCATTTACTGTACTTACGTCATCGGCGATTAGCTTCCGAAACTATAAATACAGGTATACATTAAACTATTACATAAATTCTTTGACAAACAAATTAATATTTTAGTATAAATAAAAATAAGAAAAAAAATACATTTTGCATCGTATAATTTAAATTTTAAAGTAATTTGAATTATATCGCTTTTTTTTTTAAGTGAAATAACGATTTATATTTAAAACATGCAAATTTTTTCCGAATTTCCATAGACATTTTATTTCAATGTTAATGTAATTGAATATTCTTTCTACAAAAATATTTAATAAATAAAATTTACCGTGATTTATATGTCATATTGCTTGTTTACGAGTATGAGAAAAATAAGCATGTTTTATAAGACAAATTTCTTCTTTGTAGTTTGTTAAATTTACAAATAGTTCGTCTTGTTATTACACTTTGGAGAGAGTGAATTGCTTGTCATACAAGTGAACATACAGAAATGTCTAGCAAGTATTATATTTATTATTATTGTTAAAAAAAAGTCATATTTTTGTCTGTGGCCAAAAGTACGTTAAAAAAATTCCAAAAAGTTGACTCTCAATGCTTTGAGTACAGTGTGAATGTTATTGTTTAAGAATAAAATGAAAGGGAGTAGAGAGAGGAAAATGGCAGTGCTCGACGTAACAGCTAACACACGTATAATGTACGAGTACAAGATAGAAAGTAAGTAAAGAGTAAAAAGAAAAAAAAAAGGAAAAAATAAATAAAGAAAAGTGAATAGGCACTCATGAATACCTAGTCTTATACACACTTCAAGCCTTTTGTATATTTTAAAATTCAACGCTTTTATTATATTGCCCAGCCGCAAGTTTTTTTACTTCCTCTTTTTGCCTAGAAAACTCTAACGTTTAACTTAAATTTTTCTCGTTACACCAAGCTTCTGTTCTATTATTTACTCGAAAAATTCATTTAACTTCGAGCTTTTCGTTAAATAATTATTAATTGATAAAAAATTTCCGAGTTTTTCCTCCACAAGAAAAGAGTTCAGTTAAGCAAAGATAGCCTTGTACCCGGGGAAAAATTTCCATGTAATTTGAATTGAATTTCCCAAGTGTGAATTAAAATAATCGTTTCCCTTCACTGTCTTCTTGTTCGAGTCATTTAAAATTTTTTTTTTTACTATTTATTATTATTGTCATTATTTGAAAATGATAAAGTTTACATTAACAATAAAACGACAGCCGAAATGGAAGTGAATTTCATTTTATTACTTATCAATCAAAATTACAATAGAATTTTAACGTATGATTTTTATTGTGATCATTACAATGAAAGTTTTCTAATGAAAAAAATAAAATACAAATTTTATAAAACGAATGCAATAGCAAATTTTGGCTGTCCAATTTTAAAACACAGTAACTGCAAAATTTTTATACCTGATTTTTTTTAGTATTGCTTCATTTCTTTTAACTTTTAGACCTTAATTTCAAGTATTTTTTCTTAAAAATATTTATATTCAAGTATTATTTATTCATGAATCAAATTTTTTATCAATTCGACGCGCAAACTTTTTTTTAATACGAAAAATTTTTAAAAATCTTAAAATTGTCAGTTACTATGTTTTGAAATCGGGCAGCCGATTTCATAATTGGCAAAACGGAATAGGACATAATTTTGGTCCTACACATATGATATGCTACTCAAATTGAAGCTTATTTAAAGAGTTTTCAGATGCAACTTAGAGAGATTCAATAAGTTATCCTATTCAAAAGTTATTCGAGTAAGAAAATGAAGAAATATGAATTTATATGATTTTGAAAATTTTGAAATCCTGACATATCTAAATTACATGACCGATTAAGTTCATCTTCGAACTTGACTTCGGTATTTATCTGTAGAATAAGTATGTTGAGTTTGGTAAAGATCCGTTGTCAATTGGCGACGCTATCGTCGTAACATGCCGCGTTATATCTGATATATATAATAATACAGATACATAAATATATAAACTTTTGAACCATTTGTATTTTCTGACTCCGCTCGACGAGTTAAGTCAGAATATAGCAAACTTTTTCAAAAGTTCCGTCATGAGGACCAATGCAACAGTTAGATTTCTATGAAATCTACTAAAAATTATTAGACATTATCTTGATAGCAATAAAATTAAGAAAAATTATTTAATTTATTGAGATAAAAAATTAGAGTCTACTTTGCGAACAATCATAAACTTTGAAAGATTTAACGAGTAGGTATTTTTATTTTCTCTTTAACTTGATAATTTTGGTCGTGCAAAATCTTCGCGAAGAAGCTTGTAAGATTTTAAAGCCCAACATGCAGCTAAAAGCTCCAGTTATAACTTGTAATTCGTAACTATAAGTATAACTTGTTTGTTATAGTTGATAGCTACAAACTTTTAATTTCATGATGGACTTATATAATCTACTCAGAAATTCTTACAAAAGTTAATTTTGCCTTGCATACAAGCCCAGAGTCTGAGATTGATTAAGTATTAATCACTCTGAAGCCTTGTGTGCTCTGTAATCGGTATTCGCGAATGTATAATTATAACTTGTGATAACCAAAGTTTGCTTATCGCGAGAATCAACTCTTCTTGCGTGGAAAATTTTTTAATTAGTCTCATGGTTGCATATTTATCAAGTTTTATTATTTTCAAGAAGCATTCAGTCAAGAACATTTATAAATTTATTTTATTGATTCAAAGTTTACGGAACATTTTGCATGTAATTATATAAGTTCCGCGATAGTTATTCTCCTTGGAAGTGGAGTTAAATATGATGTTATTTTTTGTTACGGAGAGCAGCAAAGAGAATTTTAATTTTATTCCTTTAAATTTCTTGGAAAAGAATTAGTCACAAAATATTTTTAAAATTAATACAAAAATTTTTCCTAAGTTATGAAGAAAAAATTCTGAAAATTCCGAATAAAAAATTCATAAGAATTATAGGCGATAAATACACTTCTGCTAAGAATCGAAATATTAAAATTTAAACTTTGGGATAAACAAAAGAAACGAAATGGTTATTTGAATCATAAAAATATTCGTCGTGTAAAACTTTAAACAGTAAACTTTTAACGACTTTTATAACTTTCTTTGCTCTATTCGGTTAAATTATTAAATAAAATGATTTATTTCCACTTTTATATTCAACTTTCCGTACAATTATTTATAGTTTAATTTTTTTCTTTAATTTTTTCATGCTAATTCAATTCTACTTTTACAAAAGTTATTTTTAGAACTACTCCAACAATTTAAAATTCTTACTATTATCATTCATACTTCAATTACACTTGAAATTTTTATAAACAAAAATATTAAGCTATTTCTTTTAATAATTAATTTAGTTTTATCATTTTATTGTTATTAATATTATTAATAATTAATAGGTACAATAATATATTGGACATCGGTTTGACGCAATTAACCAGCTTTAATTTGTACATATTTACGCTCCTACTCAGAAATAAATAAATTAATGACATATGTTATATAATTATCAGTGGGACAGGTAAATTGCAATAGAACGTTATGTCTAGGATGTGGTTAATATAATTTGACAGGATGTAGGTTTGTACAATGCATCATTTATCTATGTATGTAAAATTTATTTCCGATGTTTAGTTGCGAGTTTAATTGGTAAAATACACTCGGTTATATATTTGATATTTTAACGAGATTGATAGCAAACTAGTTGAATGTATATTTTTGAATGTGTATGTTTATTTTTATCCTCTTGCAATAAATTAAATAAAAATTCGCAACATTTCCTCACTTTTCTCGCTTGTGATACATTGACTATTTTTATTTTTATATAAATTTAAAACACAAGTGATTTGATAAATAGTACTGTCAGAGAGCTTTTACTTCGGCAAATATTATTGACTTTTTTACAATAGTTCCTCGCGATGAATAAAACGACTGTTCTGACAACCATTGTTAGGTTTTCAATTGACACAGTATGAGCACATCATTCTCAAATTTATTGCTCAATAAAATCCACTATTTACTTGAAAATCAAAAGAATCTTTTATTGTTTTTAATTTCTTTTTTAAATTTTATAATTTCTCAAAAATTATTTTTTTTTAAATTCATTAAAAATTTTTTAAGTTTTTTAGACTTGAGATTTAATTCAATACAAAAATTTTATTATTTTTAGTTTTTTAAATAGTTTTAAAAATTTATCAATTTATAGGATCGAAATTTTGATAATTAATTTTCTTTTTTTTTTTTCATTTAAATTAGAAGAAAATTTATGAATAAAAAAATTGGGACTGAATTGTAAGTCATACCATTTTTAATTAAATTTTCTGACGTAAAAAATTTAATAGTAATTCTCATAATAAAAACAAACAGTCCTTAAAATAATAATTAAAATTTCAAAACAAAATTATCAAATTTCTTCATATATTTCTGAAGTTTTCAGTTCAATAGTTCTACTAATAAATTTTTTTTTATTATTTTTAAATTGTCCTAAAAAATTTTGAATATTTTTTTTGGAGCAAAAACAATTTTTGTTTAAAAATATTTTTTTAATCCAAAACAAATTTCTTCTTTCTAAATATTTTTTTTAGCCAAGAATATTTATTTTAGAGGAAAAAAAATTTTTTTTGTGTATATTATTCTCTTTAAAATAAATCAAACACATTGAATCCTTCAGTATCTAAATTTCACGTGACAATGATAACATAAGCTCTGAAACGTTAGAGTTTATAATTCACAAGGTAAATACGAAATAATTTATCTACTATTACAAAACTAATTCATGAGTGCTTGTAATATACTAGGGAAAGCAACAGCCCGTAAAATTACATTTTGTGTGGGAATCATCACGCATCGTTCCGCAACATAAAGGCCGAATTGTATGCTTTGATAAGTATTAAGAATTCTCTTGAATATTTAACACTAATAATAATAATAATAATAATAATGAATATAATAATAATAGTGATTCTCTGGAAAGAGACTAGCACCAGCTCAATATAAGCTATAGAGCAATTAAATTGCATTGAGACATTTATTTGGAGTGCAAGTCTGGTGAATTAACACATAAGTAACGCAATTTATGTCCTCTTATTTATAAATTATGTCACTAACATTTCCAGAGACTTGATTCTGCAGTAAAATAAAATTGAAGTTTACTGTCACTAGAAGCGCTACGGAAATAGGAGTCACTATATTTTATCCTCTATGGATATATATCTTGCAGTTTAAATTTTACAAATAAGTTACAAGTAATATAAAATATCAAGAGGAAATTGGCTTTAATTTTTTTCTTCTTACCAGCCATATTATTTTTATTTCTACATCAGACGTTGTATTTTTTTATAGTTGTAGTTCAATTTCTTCAATTACGGACGGTTGATTTCGCATCGCAACCAATCAAAAATAATGAAAGATAACAAATATTTAATTGGATGTTTGTCAATACAAAAATTATCAAATAATAATTATTACACAACATATTTTATTTACAAAAACTCAGTTTTAATTATAAAATATTTAACGAGTTTCGAGTTTTTAACTTTTTAAAGGACAAAAATAAATTATATAATAATATAATGAAAACAAAGTTTGTACTTTTTATAAAAATAATAGTATTTTTTCATGTTTTCAGAGACAAGTAATAATGGAGTAAACGCAGCAGCCAGGTCGCCAGATAGTTTGGCTTCCGGGAGAGACGAAAAAATAATCAAGAGTAAAAATAGAACTTTTTTAAAAATAGTTTTAATAAAAAAGTATTTAAAGAGAAGAAATGGAAAAATTTGGAGATTTGCCGAATCGCGAGTGGACCCAGCGACTGAGTTTACGTGGGAGTAGACGAAGTCATCAGGTTTGTGCCATATTACTTAATTTTTTTTTTTAGAAAAAAAAATTTTTTAATTTTCTTTAGAATTAAAAAAATTTATGTTGAAATTTAATTATAAATACGATTAATTATTTTACTGGGACAAATTTTCAAGCTCGTTATCTTTTATTTGAAAGGGTCGTACTTTTAAATTGTGATCCAATTAAAAATCCGGTAGGTCGAAAGTTAACTTGATTTATTTTTTCAATAAAAAAAAATATAACTTTTTTAATTTTGTTCGAAGCTAAAATTGACAATTTGTAAAATAAAAAAAAAAGTTGCGTAGGTTATTTCAGTGTTAATGTCATTGAACTTAGTACAATTTAGTTTTAAATATTTTTAGTGATGAAATTACGCGCGATGTCGAACAAGTGTATTATATTCTATAAGAGACAGGATGAATCGATTTGGCATTGCTAACGAGCAACAATTGTTCTCCGAGTTGAATTGTAAATGAGGGATTGCTGCGATACGAGAACGTCACTTATGTCTCCATTCTAAAGCTTGTTTTTTTATTCAATATTTTATCTGATGAAATTTTCATTTTTACTCAATTTTCTTTCGCCTGAAAAAAAAAAAAGAAAAAAAAATAGTAATTTATAATTCATCCGAAATTTCTCCAATTAAAAAAAAAAAAAAAAAAATTCTTCTATCAAATTTAAAGGGGATTCCTGGCTGCTGATAGTCGTAACACGATCGAACGTAAAGATCGATTTAATTGTAATTTCGCACATATGTAGATAGCTGATAGTAGATGGTGGAATGTAGATATAGCGATGAGTGACGCGGATAGGGAAGCGTAGACTCACTGGAATAAAGCCGTGACGGAATCGATTTTGTGGGGGTACCCTGATATAATTGTGGAGCCCAGCCAGCTATTTGAGTTGATAACGAGATTATCATGACATCTGGCTTACCCGTATGCCGCTTTCGAGTAGTTGACTCACTATACTTGTCGTCAGTTTGCTCCCTTACTCTTAACTAATATACATATATATTCGTACACATACAATACACATATAGATAGATACATTGAATAGACTGTAGAATCTGGAGTTCACCAGAGGATGATACGAGTTGAGTGCCGCTCTGCAAGCTGCGCTGCGTAATCTTCGGTTTTCGGTTTAGTTCATAATCATCGGACTTTGAGCTCCGGTATTTGTTGATTATCGTTTAAACAATAGGTCAAGTCTATAATGAACCGCAATATTGCTATTACATATCAGCTACTATTATTACTGATGGATTCTATTTACTCATGCAGTCATAGATTATACACAGTAAAAAATTTATCATTGTGTAAAGTGTAAAAATGTTTGTGTAGAATTTAACATTTTACTTCGTAGAATTTAACATTTTAGTATGTTGATTCAACACAGATTGTGTAAAAAAAGTTATCAACACAAATTTTTGTATTAAATTTGACGAAAAATTTTTTACTGTGTAATTTTATTTTGTTTTTTGTCGATATCTAAGTTATTTTTCATTCAAATCTGCAAAAAAAATATTAGATTTTATTTTTATAAATTTGTAGAAATATTTCTTAGTTCAAGAAAATTTTATTAAATTGCATGAAGCAGAAAAATGATCCAAGAATATTTTTTTATTTTTAGTTTTAAAATATTCTAAACAAAGAAATTAAAAAAAATTTTTTTTTAAGATTTTTTCTCTTGATTTGCTTATATTTATTTTTAATAAATATTAGCCTTGAAAGATCTAGAAATTTTAGATGTTTTTCAACTTGAAAGCTCGAGGACATTATATATATATATATATATCTTCAATAACTTTTTCGCACTTTTATCAAGTAAGCTAGAGAGAAATGTAAATAGTTTGTTGTTTAAAAAATTTTATCATTAATTCAAAAAGTTTAGACAGAAAAATCAAAAAATAAGAACGAGACTTTTTTCCATTCTAATTACTGTTTATTTAAATCAAATAACCATCAAAATAAATTAAAAGAAAAATCAATCTTGACCTTGAACAAATTTCAAACTAAGGAATGACAACTCGTCAATAAAGCTCATAAATCAGTGCTTCATGCTTTCTAACCGCTTTCAAGAAACCTCTAAACGTTCGTAACTTCTGAGCTTAGCAACTCATGCATATCCACCAAATAGTTACGGTTATTTCTGTAGTTTGGAGTTTACCAATAGAATCTCACCCGTTTTCATTTTCAATTCACTTCTGATATGCAAAGCGAAGTCAAGCTGAAAATTGAGACTGTACCTGCGACTTTGAATACATGCATTGAGAATATAATATAGAATCAGGCTGTTATATAGGCCCTAGGGTAGAACGGAAGCCTCGATAAAGTCCATTTGCACTAATACAGCCCAACATGTGGCATGTAGCCGGTCGAATTGTGCAATACATGATGTATTTTCCTCTAGTGTTCACCAGAACGCGAAAACACCCACCAGTCCTAGCTCAAGTACAACCCACAATATACTGCATACTAGTAATGAGAAATAGCATCAAGTGCAACGAGCATACCTATATCTAAAGGGAAGAAATAAATATATGTATACCTACATTCAGAATGACATATACACAGTCCTCTACCGATAGATCTAGCGCTAGACTGTCGGTAAATTCACCAGGACCTGACCATAAAGTTCTCTATGCTCCTATGTCCTCATTCGGATGAAAAGGACAGCCAGATGAAGACAAAGAGCAAAAAGGATAAACCAAAATAGGACAGGACACTCTGACTGTCACAGCAGTGGAAATATACTAACCTTTACTTGTTCGGTCTCGTGTTTCATTCAGACGACAGTAAAAGGTTCTGTTATTATTTACTTTTTTCTTCTTTTTGGATTTCATTTATTGCCACCCTATGTCTGCTTATACTTACACGTTGGTTATATCGGTGTAGAAACCATGTTTTGGTTATTTCTGTCGATACGATTCATCCAATCCTATAACAGGTTTTACACTTTGTACTCACTTTTGATTGCGTGGTAATTTTTTTAGGGATGATAATGAGAGTATTATAAACTATGGTATTACTGCCTGGGGAGGAGCATACAATAATTCTATAAAACCTATAAGCTCTTTACAGAACAGACTAATTAATAAAATAAATACAACTAATAAACTTGTAACACCATTAAATATAAAGCAGGCTTTCATAGCCAATAGTATTACGTACTACTTCTCAGAATGTAAAAAGTTATTTGCGGAAAGATTGTCAAATACCAGAACTAGACAGCTAATATTACCTAAAATCAAAAAATCAATAAGCTCGAAAAATGCATACTATGTGGCAATTAAATACTATAATAAACTACCGTTGAATCTAAAAAATTTTAATGTTAAACCTAAATGTATTCGCAAGAAGATTAGTTTATGGATTCTTGAAAATTTGATTTAATCTATCTTAATTTATTGTATCTTTTTTTTTTCTTTGTATGATATGTTAAAGCTTTGTATTGTGTTTTTATATTTTGTATCACAAACTTAACTCAAATTATACTCTGTATATTCTGGTTCTATGCACAGGTGCCCTGCATCTCGATAGAACGTGCCGGAATTAAAACTAAAACTAAATAATGACAGAAATAATTTATTTACTATCAATATTTTTTGAATATTTATTTCTTATAAAAGTCTTTTTGGCCTAGAAAGTTAGCACTGAATTTTTTAGATCTGAGCTCACGAATTTCGACGGTTTTCCATTTAAAAGTGTGTTATATACAGTAAAAAATTTTTCGTCAATGTGTAAAGTGTAAAAATTTTTGTGTAGAAAATTACACTCTAGTGTATAGAATTTCACATTCTCATGTGTTGATTTAACACACTATAATGTAGAATTAACATTAGTTTGTGTAAAAACAGTCATTAACAAAAATATTTGACAATTTTTTTACTGTGTAGTATAGAGTAAATACCCCAATAGATGGACAGATATTATTTCTAGAAGCAATTACATTAGTTTTAAGAACAAAAATCTTAAGTCGTTATATTTTTTTATGTCTACAAATAGTTTTGAGAGAGAAAAGTAATTTTTTTTTTAACTTTTTATTTATAATAATAGTTTAAAAAAATTATTTAAATTGGACGTCTCGAGGTTTTGCTCCGAGAGCGCCGCCACTAGTAAGCGTGTGACAGATAGCTGGTGGACAGTATTTGTTATTATTATTAAAAATAATAAAAAAAGTAAGATTTGTACATATAATTACGCTTATATTTCACTAACAAAGCTAGAAATATAATATTTTAATGATAAAATCGAAAAAAAATAATAGAATTTAGTGTCCATCTATTGGTGACACTTTTCTAACCTTTATCCAATAGATGGACATTGAGTTAATATGATGAATTTTCTTATTTTTTTTTTTTTTTAATTTTATTGGTGGATCAATGTGAGAATAAGAGTAAAGATTATAGCAAACAGACATATACTGGAAATGAAAGTATTATTATGATTATTGAAGAAATTGAAGAGAAAAAAGAAAACGCTGAATAAAAGAGAAAATTGAGAGAAGGAAATTTAAAAGCAAAATAGAACAGACCTATTAAAAGGAAGAAGAAGACAACATAATGTTTTTAACGTTGTGTTTTATAAATTTATATTAATAATTTATTAATTATTAGTATTCTTTATATTAATATATTTTGTATGTTACTTTACATGAGAAAGCATCACGTGTTAAAAATTAATAAAATTATACTTTATGATGTATTTTGAAAATTACCATCCGATTTATCACGTTTTCTCTTTAATTTTATCAAGCTTTATTTTTTGGTAAAAAAAAATTAATAAATTAATTATTTCTGATATAAATAATGAATCGAAAATATCGCTTGTAAGTAGTGTCCATCTATTGGTATTGACTGTCCATCTACTGGGGATTTTGTCCATCTATTAGGGTTTTGGACTTTTTCTTACATTTTTCTTTTTTATTAATTACTACAAAGTTTTACAAAGTTTTACTTATTCTTTCCTGGTTAATTATATATTTTTACATAAATATAATTTACTTTTTTACAACTTATCTGTATATTCCTATATTATTTTTTTAATAGAATACGAGAGTTTGCTTAACCGTCCATCTATTGGGGTATTTACCCTACACAGAAAAAAAATGTTCTTGAATCGAGTATATAATTTAGAAAAAAAATCTTCTTGATTTAAGTAAAAAAATTCTTGAACTAATAAATTTTTCTTGATTTAAGAAAATTTTATTTGATTCAAGAATTTTTCGTTTTGATTCCAGACAATTTACTTCTCCAAAATTATTTTCTTGGTTTAAGAATTTTCCTCTTGAATCAAGTTAATTTTTTTTCAGTGTAATAGTAATAGTAATAAAATTTAATAATAATTTTTTGGCTAAGTCTGTCTTCAGAAATAAAAATTTGTAATATTAACTTGCAAACTGTTGATATTATCAACATGTTTTTGATTCCCAAAATTTGAATCAAAGAAATGAATTATCAAAAAATTCTCAGATTATTTTTGATCATGATAACAAAATTTATTTCCAATATTTTGGTGTTTACTTAAATGAAAATCTGAGTTAATCTCAAGGTAAAGTGAAGAAAAATGATAAAATAAAAATAAAACTATCACATTTTGCGCATTAATTTATTATGTCATAGTATTACAATAATTTCTAAGTTATGATGTATCTCTGTTAACCTGCCGAGATTAATTCCGCTTGTTAAACATAGAATAATTACTTTGTAAATGAATTTCAATTTGGTAACTAAATTAAACGTCAGCTTAACATTGCGTTTTTGCCAGGCTACTTAATGATCAAAGTATTTAGCGGTTAAAATTACTTCAAAAGGAATCTTTCAGACGATTTATTTCTACTTTTGGTAGCAATTAACTATTAACTCAAAATTTTAAATTAACAACAATATATCTTGTCTATTTATTTTAAATAAAATAATTACAGAATTTTACTGGGAAAAAATTAGTTGTTTACTGTTAATTATACGAAAAACCAATTCATATTCATACGATTATTAAATTTAAAATTGAAAGCTGTACAAACCTGAGTTATTCGCAAAACGGATAATGAAAACAAATATTTATAAAAAAAAATTCTGTATGTGCTGAAAAATTTTATTAAAAATATTGACAGGGCATCGAGTAAATATTTCAATTTTACTTTGTACCTGTCAATTGTAAAATCCACTATTCAATTACATGCATTTAAATACTTTTGATTATAATTAAAAAAGCGTAAAATTTTTTGCTTTTTTTCTCAAATTTTATTTATTTATTTATTTGTAAAGAAACGCCCTCGGCAATTTACAACAATATGTTACATTTTCATGTGTAGAATGTTTAGTAATAATTTTATACAATAAATAGCATCTGTAAAGAGAAAATAGATTTAAGAAATTTAAGCAATTTACAAAATTTTGAATAATTTGAAAGGAAAAATTTTAAAAAATTTGATAGAAAAAATTTTAAAAAATTTGAAAGAAAAAATTTTAAAGGAAAAATGTGAAAATTGATAATTGATAATTACTAATTGATAGAATACACGTAGAAAAATTTTTTGTTGAAGCAGCAAAAAATAAGTTGTGACATCAAATTGTTATGTTGATATAGGGATAACAAATAATATGTTGTGTTAACAAACACATAGGTTATAATAAGTAATTCATATGTTCACTCAACAAAATTATTTTGTTATTGTATCCAAATCTTTCAATTATTTAAAAAAAATAGTTTTGTTGAAGTAACAAATCGATTTGTGAAAGCAACGGAATAGCTTGTTCAAGTAACAAATTTTATTGATAAGAAAACTATTTTGTTATTGCAACAAAAAAATTTATTATAATAACAAAGCAATTTTGTTAAGACAACAAAATTAACTTCAGAGCAGTAAAAACTCATTTGTTATTACAACTTAGTTGATCTTATTAAATAAACTAGTTGATTTGTTATTGTAAGTAAATTCATTTGTTATCACAGCATATTTTTTTGTTATCCCTGTTTTTGTTGTCCTAACAAATAATTTTTATCCGTGTATATTTGATAGTTTATAATTACTATTTGTATACCTGGAATGTTATTATTTTAAAATAATAATTTGGAATAATTTTTTTTTATGATAAATCAGTATTTAATTTAAAACTCAACATACCAACTCGATTTACTCCGATTAATTACGCTTTACTGATCATATTATAATATAAGCTAATTGCCGGAATCAAAACAACAAATACAAATAATTATAGGGTGCTTTGACTGTTGACGTAGAAATAACGAAAAATTGGATCACCAGAATTAACTGCGCAGGGAAATACTCAAAATAGTCTGTAGCAGGCAGATATCAATTGAACTGTGTGGTTCCTATTGTGAGCAATAAATTACGCGGAATCATTTACTCTCGATTACTCGATGAATTCATACATCCCCGTTGATAGAGTCGAGCCTCGTTTGCTGCATATGGCTGCTCGCTGCATATAACATGTTTCAAAGTCACGTGGATTTTGAATCAAGCCTAGTGTATACGTATAATATATAATAGTCTAGTCACGTTTATCCGTAACGCGAAATTTCATTGCACTGATGCTGTCCTTAAACCCGTAGATCTGTTCATTTTTTTTTACTTTTTTTTTCTTGTAATTTAACAGAGTGCAGTGTTACAACTAGTAAAAAAATATTTACCAAATACTTACGATCTTTTTGTTATCGTTATTTTGGGTCTGGCCTTATAATCCTCGGAGGCACAAAAAAGTTGTACCACTGAAAGCCCCATTAGTATCAACGACCGTGGTCATTTAAGAAAAAATAACGAGTAAAAGTTTACGAGCCCGTAGTTTATTTTTTATCCTATTTTTTTGGCGAAAAAAATTCCAACACTTAGAGGTCGGAATTCAAAAAAAATCACCGTTATTTGTCTTAATTTTTTCTTATGTAAATTATTTATTTTATTAATGTACTTGTGTCAATCATTAAGAAGAAAATTTATTTACCAAATTATATTTAATACACTTAAAAAAAAATGTAGAGAAGATTAAATTTTATTCAGTGAAAAATTGTTGATTTAAAAGAAAATAGATTTATTTAAATATTTATAAATTATTTTTATAGATAAAAAATTCTGATAGTAAATTTAAAAATAAAACAAACTGTTGAATATCTTGAAATATATACGTAAATCTTTGTTCTGTGAGTAAAAATACTTTTAAAGAAACTTTTATTTCAGTACTTTGTACTGAGTATAGGGTTTCAGGTTTTATACATTCATATAAAAAAAAAAAACAAGATATCATTGAACCGAAAATGTGGATAAAGAATTTGCGGAGAAAATATTCTTTGTAGAAAGTTGTGTGTTTTGGGGATTTAAAATCTATTCTAAAAAATTGCACAAAAGGTTCAACTGACAGTGAAAAATATTAAAAGATTTTTTGGGCTTTAAAAAAAATGGATTTGAAAAATTAGGCTTTGGATAGAATAAATTTATAAATTTAAGTAGTAAAAAAAATAAAAATAAAAATATAAAGCGGTGGTTAGTGAGAGAAGTTTAACTTAAATTTATATGAAAGACAACGTAGTAGAGTATTCTCGAAATAATTTACTGACCTGCCGCCTACAGACTTTATAAAGCAAATTCATCAGCAATTTACTGTGCGTTAAAACTTTTATCCTAAATTCAATTAAAAAGTCAAGTTATTTTATCTAACAAATAAGTAAATTATTTGTTTAAAATGCTTTTAATTATTTATTGTTTGTAAAACAAATAATTTTAAATTTTATTAACGAGTTTTTCTAAAAAAAAAAAAAAAAAAAAAAATTCTGTTGGATTTATTTTAAATATTTTTATTTAGAACACAAAAAATATTCAATTATTATGTAGTCAGTCTATTTACTCTGACAGTGTAAGTCTAAAAATAAAATAATTATAAAAACATTGAGAGAAATTTTCTTAAAATAAACGCGACGGAAAAAAATGTTATCTTTAATGAGGAATAATTCAAGCAGAAGATTCTATTGATGATAAAGTAAACTGAAATATCCGGGGTACGGATGACGATATGTTTGGACGATAAATTCCTTCCGGATAGAGTTCCGGAGGAGTAATGTATAGAACGAGGGAGAAATAAAAAAGATATAATACATATAATAATAAATTTTCAGGGAGAGCTCGGCGCAACCGGAATGACTAGCTCAAGAAGCACAAGAAGATGGGCTAGTTTACGGCAACACGTGACCAGCGGGGATGGAATTAAGCCATCGGTTGAATTGTTGTTGAATCGTGAACAAATCTCAAAATCACAAACCCCGAGCTCGCAGCCCCATTCGCCAAACACTCCCAGAACACCTCATACACCTCTCAAGAAGTCTAACTGGGAGGTCATTGAACACTTTACTGGCGCGCCGAGACCCTCCATTGTTACGGTAATATTTTTCATTCATATTTCATCTGCTGGTGTATTTTTGGGAGTACTGAATTATTTATTTGTTTGTTTGTTTGTTGCTTTCAGATGGGACTGGGCTCCGAAATTGGCGTCAGTTTAGCTGCCGGAGGAGTCAAGGAACCTATTTCAGTCACTGCTATTAATGCTAGTTTTACGGAAAATGAACGAAAGTGCGCGCTTAGCCGGTTTTTACGGGCGCTTTGTAGATCCCATAGATTTAAAAATCTTCAAGTAAGTCATTTTTTATTTTATATCACTGGGAAATTTTTATTTAAATTAATTTTAATTTAATTTTATTTTATTTTTAATTTTATTTTTATTTCGGAGCGGCAAAAATATAAATATTACAGAACTTAATGTATAAAGTGTAAAAGCCACAATTTATAATTTAATATCGAAATTAAGTGATTAGTAACTTTCATTATAGTAAATAACGACTCTGTCATCTTAAAAAATTACCAATTCCATGTCGGATGGAACCTAGTTCCATCTATAGTGAAAAAATGTACAGATGGTAACTACTTCTGTGTAGATTGTAGTAGGAACAATCTTCGTTAAACTGAGTCCCATCTCGGATTGAACTGAGTTAAACGAAGATTGTCCCCACTACAATCTACATAGAAGTAGTTATCATCTGTACATTTTTTCACTATAGATGGAACTAGGTTCCATCCGACATGGAAACCAGTTAAATGTTGTTTTTTCCGTGTAGGAGAATTTAACATTTGAAACAGTAAAAATTCTGCTCTTAAAATATATATTTTACCAGTCCAAACAAGTCAATAATTATAGTTTGATTTTTAGCGTTGCGTTTAAAATTTACCATTTTACTTTGTAAATATTGACGTTTGCTTGTATTAGAAATTTACTAACTTTATTTTATACTTTTTACTTATCATAAGTTCATTTTTTAGGTACGAAATGATAATTATCAAACTCTGAATTCTTAATTATTATACTTTAACATTTTAGACATTTACATAGCGAATATTACTGTTTGAAATATTATTTTCTTCCATGTAAATAATAAATTGTAGCATTTAAATAATAAATATTATAAAGTGATTGTTAAACTCACGATTTTACTGTTTGAATTGGTAATTTTTAGCAATTGATCGTTACTTATTATAAATCGACTATTATATATTACAGTTTACTTTTGTCCGCGTAAGAATAAGGATCATAATTAAAATTTTTTATTTTTTAATTAATTTAATATTTATTTAATTATCTTCATGTAGAGAATAAAATAAATATAATAAAATTAAATTTAATTGTCATCTCCAAATTGATAAAAAAGAAAATATAAAACCTTTTGGTACATCGTGAAAAAAATACATATTAAGCCAACAGGATTGTTAGACAGTATATCATCATGCCGTGAAAACATAATTGGATTCCAAGTTCGACACCTGCGTGTATTCTCATACCAGTCTGGTTTCTCGGCACGGAAAATCCCTCAGAGCATATATGATAACACACATTCAAGAACATAACAAAGTAAAAGTAAAAGAAAATTGCGATGTTCATTTTTAGACCCTGTTCGTACCGCGAAAAAAGTTTTCTCAAGAAATATTCGAGATAATAAGACACGTGTCAAGATTTTTCCCGTCTGCCGCACGGGATCCATCTGTGTCAACCATATCACCGTTGACATGATTTTCTTTTTCTACAAGCCAGAGGCAACATTATAGACGTTTGTTTTCTCTTTCTGTGTAGTTTTCATACTTTGCTCGTATCAATCTAATCCTCATTCTTCTAATAAGTTATCATATTTTATCGAAAAGAAAAGAAAATTTATCTTATATTATTGTATATTTATCACTTACATTCTCATACACGCTATGGACTCAAGTAATAAATTTTTTTATTAATTTTTTTACAAAAATATTTTTGTAATTATAATTTGCAAAATATATTTCAAATATTTCTTTCTTATCAAATAGAAGGATAAGTCCGTGGTTTTTTCTTTTTTTTATTAGTGTGAATTGTTACTTTTTTTTTTAATATTTAAATGACTTACTAGTAACCTGCAGTCACTATGTGACTGCTGAGAATTGTGAACTATAAATAAATAAAATTTTGCTTAGTTAAATAATGAATTTTGTTAAATTGCACGGTATTTCCTTAACTATTGAAGTTTTTAAAGATATAAGCTCATCCCGAGGTTACACTTATCAAGAGCTTTCATTTGAGTACCCACATGCATTTTTATATATTTTTCATATATACATATATATAATACATATAAATATATGAAAAATTGATGTGGGTACTCAAATGAAAGGTCTTGATGAGTGTAACATCGGGATGAGCTTATATCTTTAAAAATGTCAATAGTTCACGAGATACAAGGTCATTTCTTAATTATGTATCTAGAGATAGAGCATTTTCGAATGCAGCCTAAATACTTATCATCATAAATTGACTATTGGTGAGAATGATATGATACCTTGAGAAGGCACAAATTTAAGTCAAGACCTTTGCAATGACACTAAATTTGACTAAAAAAATCGATTTTATCATATGATTATCCAGGGCACAAAATTGTTTTTATTCTCTTAATAATAAAGATAATCAGAAATAGGCAAAAAAAATTCTCATTTTTCTAATTTATATAATTTTATAGAAAAATTTTCCATTATTTTTGTAAATAGGAATTTTCAATTTTAATTTTAAAGAAGTTATTTCTTATACTGATAAAAACACAATTCAATTTAAGAAAAGAAATCAAAGCAAGAAAAATGACCTTCAAGAATTAGATCATCTTTCATGAAGTAAAAAAATTATAAAACTAAACTTTTCTTGATTCTAGAAAAAGAAAAATTTTCTTCTTTCGGTCCAACTTAATTTTTTTTTTTATTTATCTATAAACATTTTCTATTAATAACTGAGTGCATAAACCCGAGTATTGTATTCAAGATCATTAGTATCTCGAAGTGCCTCCCCTAATTGTTCTCGATGACAATCAACACCCTGATATCGGATATTCAAGCTCATGCAATCAAGATATATAACAGGTTCTAAGATAGAATAATCATGGGTATGAATATATCAGTGAGGGTATATCAATGACAGTTGCTGTTGAACAAAGTGATCTACGAAATTATTGACATTGATGCAATGACTGAATTAATTACCAACACAACGTGATGACTATTAGAGCTCTATCTATTCATGTCAGTGATTCTTCAGTGATATATATACACACATATCATTAAGTTAAACTATCGATCCGCGACAAAGGTATTTGAGTCAGCTTGAGCGTATATATGTCTGCTATCAGACCATGACTGTTGAGCCTTGAGATGCGTGTGCTGTGTTATAGTTCGCTGCTAATATTCCACGGCAGCACATCTGCAAATTGATCTGACCCGTTAATAGACTTCAGATTAATTATGAGATGATTCGCTTTCTCTTTCAGAAAAAATATCGTCCAAGGGTTCCCCGGTTTCCACGCGGAATAGATTAGCACTTGATAAATTGTAAATAATAATAATAAATTGTTATCGTACCGGAAATAAAGGTGATAGATTATCGCTTATCTATTGATCGAACACGTGAAGCCAGAGAAAGCTCGACTCTTATCATCTCTTCTGCAACATTGGGTCAACAAAACATCATCCATCACCATCGCAATCAACCCGTTTTGCCCTTTTGTACGTGGTTAGATGCTCTTGATTCTCAGTGTTGTATGTTATATATATCACTCACATTGTTTCATTTTAGATAATTAACAGCGTCCAGAGCTTTTCTATTGACATCCTCAATTGGTTTGTTTACAAATATTTATCTACTGATTTTACACTACAGATTGACCCGCTTTTCAATTTTATAGAACAAGTTTTTATTTTTTAAAATAACAAGTTTTATTTTTAGACTTTTTGTGGTAATATGGAAAAATAAATTTGCCTATCAGATTTTTAAATTACCTTTTTTTTCTTTAGTTACAATCTAGTACAAAAATATAAGTTTTAGTTTTTTGACACATTCAATAGGTTCTTGTTTTAAGGATATTTATTATTTGATGTTTATTTAATTTTTATACGTTTCGCTACTTTCGCAGCTTCTTCAGGTACTACAACAGACAGTAATAATAATAATTACAATTTAATTATATCTAAATACATTAACAATTAGTAATAATTTAATTCACAGATCAAATTAAACTAATTTAAATACACTACACGGAAAAAAGTAAACTTTAATAAATAACAGTCGATTTATAATAAGTAATGATCAACTGCTAAAAATTACCATTTCAAACAGTAAAATCGTGATTTTACTATTCACTTTATAATATTTACCATTTAAACGTTACAATTTACACGGAGAGAAAAATATGGAAATCATTCCTATAACTTTCATGAAATGTTTTCCTATAACATTTTAGGAGCGATTACTTAAATTATGGGAATTTTACCCATAATTTTTGAGGAATGTTACTATAATTATGGGAATGGTTCCTATAGTTATAACTGTAATATCGGCATGATTCCCATAATATATAGGAATAGTTTCTATAATATTATAGGAACCATTCCTATAATATTATGGGAACCATTTCCATAATATTATATTGATGATGCCTAATAATATTGAGATATTTATCATTACAACTCCAGTTATTTGTGACTTCGATGACCACTTTGAAGCATTTGAAATTATTAGTAATTTCGATAATTTTACTTGCTTCCCAATAACATAATTTGAAATATGTAAAATAAGTAATATTGGTCATATAAATAATAAAAGTTACATACCCAAAAGGTGGATTTAATAAATATTCAACGTATGTATTGTAAATAAATAATTTGTTTTAAAAATAAAATGAAATTGTAAAAATAAACAATGAATTTCCATATCTACTTTGCTCCTCTAATTGTATAGTGAGAAAATATCCCTTTTATTAGAGAAAATTTAGAATTGCTACAATATTTTTCAATATTATCTAACACAATAATAACTGAGTTGGAGTAAACAATTTAAGATTAAGTACACACGTCAATAAAAATTATGAAAAAGAAATTTTTTCACTCTAGTGAAAGATCAATTTTTATTTACAAAAAAAAATTTATTAGCGAAAAAATATATGATAATTACTTTATATTTTTGATGTGATTGCTTCATTATTATGAACATAAGCATTTTTATATTATTATGTGCGTCATTCCCATAATATTATAGGAACCATTCCTATAATATTATAGGAATCATTCCTTTAATAATATAAGGACCATTTTTATAATATTATAGGAACCATTCCCATAATATATTGAAGCTATTCCATTATTGTATAGGAAATTTTCCAATAAACTATGGGTATGGTTTCCATAATGAGCATAGGATTGATACCTATAACGATCATTTTATGATAGGAACCATTCCCATAATTTTTGGAAAGGTTCCTATAAATTTCTCTCCGTGTACTCTTTACATGGAAGAAAATACTATTCCAAACAATAATATTCGCTATGTAAATGTCTAAAATGTTAAAGTATAATAATTAAGAATTCAGAGTTTGATAATTATCATTTCGTACCTAAAAAATGAACTTATGATATGTAAAAAGTATAAAATAAAGTTAGTAAATTTCTAATACAAGCAAACGTCAATATTTACAAAGTAAAATGGTAAATTTTAAACGCCACGCTAAAAATCAAGCTGTAATTATTGACTTGCTTGGACTGATAAAATGTATATTTTAAAAGTATAATTTTTACTGTTTCAAATGTTAAATTCTCCCAGAGTGAGACCCCCTTCTCTTTCATCTGAGTTCCCCTTCTCCTCATAATATGGACTATATATTGAAATGGCAATTTTTACTGTTTGAAACTGTAATTTTTTAAGATGAAAGAGTCGTTATTTACTATAGTGACAGCTACTAATCACTTATTTTTGATATTAAATTATAAATTGTGGCTTTTATACTTTCTACATTAAGTTCTGTAATATTTATATTTTTGCCACCCCGATGTCTGCTTTACTGTTTGAAACTATAAAAATTAACCGGAATCCGAGTGAATATTACAGTTTGCTTTTTTCCATGTAATAAATTACCTCAATTACAAACATCAGCTGTTAACCCTTTAGAGTCAGAGGATCTTGAAACGTCTTCGCGTGAGAGTAGTGGGGAGAGCGCAAATCCATAGTAAGACCCAAGAGTGGGGTTTCAAGGTCAGACTCTAAAGGGTTAAATTTATGTATAATAATCTCGGCATTCAAACGACTTGTAATTTTTTCTGTTATTAGTATCATCTCACAATAGTTAAAATAAGTTAAGTGGCGAAACGTTGTATAAAAATTAAATAAACATCAAATGATAAATAACATAAATTTAGTTTTTTGATTTAAAAATAAAAAAAATTTTTTTAATGATAAATAATAACAATAATAATAAAATAAGATTGAGTTATATTAGACGTTTATAAAGCCCTCAAAAACTTTATATACTTACGTATAGCACACCACTTACCCCCGAAGATTGATGTTAGGATAAGTATATTGAGTTCGCTGGATTTGCATGTACTTCCAACTTATTCGCTATTTCAACGAGTTAAAAAAAAATTATAAAAGAAAAATTGCTAAATATATTTCATAAAAATAAAATAAAGAAAATACCTGACCATATTTTTTTATAGAAAAAAAAAATAAGACTAAAGATAAATTACATTTATAGTTTTGAAAAATGCCATGAAACGCTAAACTAATTACACAGCTGTAAAGACTGGATGACTTGAATATCAAAGAAGAATAATGTATTCTTTTCTCAGAGGAAGACAAAATTAAATAGGATGAAGCTCTTTGTGGGTTACTCCTACATCGTGGTATTTTCTCTTGAAACTTGAAACTATATAACGCTAAATTTAGTATTTTGAGATAGAATAATCTGACTCTGCATGTACATCAGGATGTTTTACTCGAAACAAAACAAGTTGATAAGACAAAGAGGATATGGATTGTCCGTCAATAGTAATTGTAAATTCTCCAGTATCTAGCAGCAGAATAATGGAATGATTCGCGAGGGAATTCTAGCGCGGTCCAATTAGATTTTCAGTTTCATATTCCCGATGAGGTCTAGGCTCTCTATTTTACACTATATTCCACTGAAGAAACCTTATACCAAACGCGCTCGCTAACCTAACACGTATCCGAGTACAGAGAACAGTACAATTAAAGAGATGAGACTTAAATCCTATTTTTCCTTCATTAAAAATAATTGATCAGCAATTCAATATTTTATATGTGATCCAGTAATTGTAATTGCACTTGAGTTACGAATTTAATTGTCCTAGAAAATCATTACTAAATTTTAAATATTGAACTCTTAAAAAAAAATGTACTATTTCTTCTTCTTTCTAATTGCTTAAAAAAAATTAATATCTTTAATGTTTTAAATTAATAACTCAGGTGGAGATGTTGTACCAGCGTTATTTTCTCCGGATGAATCAGAGCAACATGACCCATGTACTGGGACTCCTCACCGGGCTATCAATAGCTCTCGGATTGCTGGTACTCAGACTCATATTTACCAGTGATCAACCTTTTATTACTCTCATCCAGCGACCGGAAAATTTATCACTGACACTCGCTGTACTTACTTGTATTGCTGTCTATGCAGGTAATTTCTTCAATTAAAAACTACAAGATATATTTATCACTTTCCTCTAGTTTACGTCAATTTTTATCATCATTTTTTCCTGTTCACCGTTTTCCTCCTGACAATTATAAAATTCACTTATTTTTATCGATAATTTTTTTAATTAAAAAATTTGAATATATTTATAAAATATTTTTTAAAAATTCAGATAATTATCTATGAAAATTTTTTTTAAATAATTTTACATAGATTACTATTAACTAGCAACCTTTCAGACACTATATGTGACTGCGGTGACTTGTGAACTATAAAAAATTAAAATTTTGCCTTATTAAATAATGACTTTTGTTAAATTAAGCTGTACTTTCTTAAATATTGACGTTTTTAAAGATATAAGCTCATCCTGATGTTACACTCATCAGGAGCTTTCATTTGAGTACCCACATGCATTTTCATATATTTTTCATATATTCATACATGTAGATATATAAAATATATGAAAAATTGATGTGGGAATTCAAATGAAAGGTCTCGATGAGTGTAACATCAAGATGAGCTTATATCTTCAAAAATATCAATACTTCACAAGATACAAAGTCATTTCTTAATTATGTTAAATTGCACTGTACTTTCTTGACTATTGATTTTTTTAAAGATATAAGCTCATCCCGATGTTACACTCACCAAGAGCTTTCATTTGAGTACCCACATACATTTTGATATATTTTTCATATATTCATATACATATAAATATATAAAATATATGAAAAATTGATGTGGGTACTCAAATGAAAGGTCTCGATGAGTGTAATATCGGGATGAGCTTATATCTTAAAAAATGTCAATATTTCACAAGATAAAAGGTCATTTCTTAATTATGTATCTAGAGAAAGAGCATTTTCAAATGCAGCTTTAATATTTATCATAATAAATTGACTATCGGTGAGAATAATGTGAAACCTTGAAAAGACACAAATTCAAATGAAGACCTTTGCAATGACACTAAATTTCACTAAAAAAACCGATTTTATCATATGACTATACCGGAAACAAAATTTTTCTTATTCTCTTAATAATATAGATTATTTAAAAATTTTTTTAAAATCTTTTTCTTCCTTTTATCAGAAATTTCAATTAAAATTTCATTGTGTAATAAAATATATGACTTAGAACTGAAAGTTAGAAATAGAAAAATATTTTGACATTTTATTGATGTATAAATCAAAACCCAGTCAAAAAATCACTCTCTTGACTTCGCAAATTCACTGTAAGCTGATAAATGTCCCAATAAACAAAAAAAAAAATTATAGGACTGGTAGCAGCAATATCCCGACCGGGAATGAACGAAGTCTGGTTAGCGGGAATAAGTGGAGCAATACTGGTGACGCTTTTGGCGCTCCAAATAACCCTAAATATTCATCTGGCATATTTACCGAGCTGGAACGACAAGATAGTGATGAACAGCGAGGACATGACGATGACCAGAGAGCCACTGGATGGTGATCCCGACGCCGATGCCACGGCAAGCACAATCTCAATGACGAGAATCGATCATTTGCGGACAGGTGGACCGCTCGCCGCGGCTTGGTCCGTCTGTTTTTTTATCTACATGGCCTACGCTCTTCTCCCGATACGGCTACGTCATGCCTGCATTGCCGGTGTTATTTTCTCCGTCACCCATCTCATTGGCGCTTTTGTACTCTACTCCCAAGACTACCCTGCAATGCTCGCACACGTGAGTTTTTTTAAGTAATTAACTAATCACTAATTAAGAATCCAAAATTTTAATTTTTAGTTGATAATTTTTTATTCAATTCTTTGTTTTATATTTTATGAACATTCTTTAATCTCCACCATTTTTAAAGTCTACCGGGTACGGAACTGGGCCTTTGTCATCTGGGCTTGATTCGTTCAAAACTATAGCTGAAAAATATCAATTATTTTTAATTATTTTTCTAAAGAGACTTTTTAATAGATTGATATTTTATAAGAAATAATTGAAGGAATTATTACAATTTTTAATTTATAATAAAAATTTGAGTCTTAAATTTTTTATACACTGAAAAAAAAGTTAACTTGATTCAAGAGAAAAATTCTTGAACCAAAAATACAATTTTGAAGAGGGTAATTGTCCTGAATCAAGACGACAAATTCTTGAATCAAGTAAAATTTCCTTAAATCAAGAATTTTTCTACTGAAATCAAGAATATCAAGTTCTTCAAAATTATATACTGGATTCAAGAACATTTTTTTTTCTGTGTAAAAATATAAAATATTTATCTGAATTATTAATTAGGTATTATTAATTATTATTACCGTAATAATTCCGTAATAACTACCGTAATAATTACACTGATAGAAGGATTTATTAGCATTTAAGAAGATTTCTTTGTATTTTAGAAATCATTTCTTAAACATCATTTCTTAGTATTTAAAAAATATTTCTTACTATTTAAGAAATATTTCCTGAATACTAAGAAATATTTTTTAAATACTAAGAAATTATGTTTAAGAAATGATTTCTTAAATACAAAGAAATCTTTCTAAATACTAAGAAATCCTTCTATCAGTGTAATACTTGGATAAATTAATGAAAATTATAATTAAGAAAATTGGATGAAAATTTGAGACTGATCAATTTAGTAATTTTTGATAATTATTGCTCACGGACTTTAAAAGTAGAGTTTTCAAAAAATTTTATATTTTTAATAAAAAAATTAATATAACTTTTAAATTTGATATTAGAAAAAAGAATTTACCTGCAATGATAGATAACAACAGCGAACTAACCAAAATTTCTTTTAAAATAAACTTAAACATGTTTACTAACAATTATATTGTTGTATTTGCAATTAGAGTTAAATTCAATAATTTACAGCGTAATGTTTGCCTCGAACTGCCAGCAAGTCGCGTTTTACGTTTTTAAATTAACTTTTATCACAAGGTTGCCAAACGATAAGACCGAGTAAACGCGAATGAATTATGCACGTAATTATTACCCCTGTTGGTAATGGTAACTAAACATTTATTTACATGCAATTTCATTTTTAAATTCACCCGTTGGACTTTTATTTATATTTCATTGTCAAGTGTAATCACAGAAAAATAACTCACGTAGACTGTGATTAATGTTCATGATAATTATCGAATGCTTACAGTGTAAATATTTTAATTTGTTTACGTTTCAGCATGACAGACTTTTATATATTACTTATCACTATAGTTTTATTTAATACTAAATCTTTTGATGTGCTGGATAATTTTTTGCGCTCTTTTAAAAAAAAAATTCCAAAGATTTTTATATAAAAGTAGAAGATTTAAAACTTCCGTAGTTAAAAACTTTCTCAATAAAAATAAGAAGAACTCTTAAGCGATGGGTCAATATACTAGTGAAAAGAAAATAAAAATAAAACCAATGAATTGCACCGTTAATAACTTTGAAACAATAAAAATCAGCTAAAAATAGTTTCTCAATGAGGAAAAAAAATTTAGCATCATAAAGGATGAAAAAGGATGTAAAAGTTGATCCTCTTGTAGTAGCAGCGCATCCCAAGTTTTACAGCACATCGCACTTGCTGTTGACGATCTTCTTCAACAGCACTCTTCGGCTTTTTTCGCCGTTAAGCTTTTGAATTTCTTGCACTCGGTGACGTGAATAGAGCTTACGAGCATATATACAAATATTTATATACTTTCAAGTGTATATACCGAAAAAAAAAAAAAAAAAAGAACAGGTACACCAAACTTAATAATATATAAAAATAAAAATACTCTGTCTCGAAAAAAAATTTATTATATTACTAATTTAATTTATTAAACCGATTAGCATCAAATTAATCTAAAAAATTTAAAAGTTTAACTGAGCGTTGTCAACTTAATCTAAAAATTAACATATTCTCATCTTTATAATCGATTCAGTACGTGATAAAGTGATTTTCACTTGTAAAACAATTCTTACTTTTTCTAGTCACTTAAACTGATGAAAATCAGAATTTTATAATCTGGAACTGACGGTTAGTTTATTATTTAATGTTATTTTTATTTTATTAACGGATCAAAACAAATTTAAGACTATTACACAAAAGTTTTAATAAAAATCTTTTTATTTCATTTTTTTATTCGTTCATAAATCAAACAAAATGAAGTCATTCCGATTCTTATTTGTTGTTATTAAATTTTATACTCGGGAATAAATATACATCGAAAAGGTTTTTTATTGGACATACAATAATAAAATAAAATAAAATAAGAGATCAATATCTAAGTAATATTCTTTGTTTCTCTGCCCCTATTGTAAGTATATATCTCAGCGATGTTTCTATTTGTGTTAACAAGCTGTACTACTAAAGATAAAGAAAATTGATCTGAGATTTAACTCACTGATAATCTCTGATTGAAAAGTTCTTCCAATGCGCCTTTGATAATAGTAATAGTAATGATAATAATAATAGACTCAACAACATGCACAAGCTGGCTTTATAATCATCTTTTTCATCCTTACATTCTTTATTCGCTTCAGTTATTTTTTCGCAACAAAGCGCTGTAAAAAATAATGATAATAATTATTATCCAAAAAAATGACATATTTTATTATGTTAAATTTATTTTTAAAAATGCGTAAAGTTAAAAATTATAATGATCAAAAACTGAATAAATGTAAAAAAATAAAATCAAACCTTTCTTGAAAAATTCGAAAAATTTTTATTTTAAATTCCAATTTTTAGATGAAATATTTCTTCAAGTAAAAAAATAACTTACACCCTTATGTTATCTAGTAAAACATATTTACGTCTACTCACCATTTTTGACATGCATATAAATTTATCACAAATTCAAAAAACATCTCTATTCAAATTTTGTACTCCCCAGTGTGTTTAATATATTCAATCCAATGAATTATATTACGCTGAAAAAAGTTTTACTGACAATAAAATGAAACATCATTCAAAGGGAAATGGATTAGATGTCTTAATCAATCATAATCGTAAAAAATGAAATATTATAAATTATAAGTAATGCTCTTATTTCTATTAATCCCAAGATACTTTTTTATCGTACTTATATTTTTGTGGGTGTTTTGAATTTCAGCGAAGAATGCCGAAAAATGTTAACTAGTCACAATAGAACTTGGACAATGGCTTTAATTAAATTTTGCGGCTCCGGACATTGTAAGCTCGATGTTAGCAATGTTTTATTGCAACAATGTCAATAAAAGAAAGTAATTAATTTACTGTAACTTTAATTAAAGTGTTCGAGATAAAGGCGTAGTTTTGTTGCAGTAAGCATAGAGTTGTTAGAGTTTAGAACGAAATGTTGAAAAGCGCTGAGGAGTTAAGAAATTAATTTAAGACAGTTGTCTAATGTAATTGAATTTTGGGAAAATTATGCTAGATCGTTGACATATTTTATACGGGTATTGGCGGATGAATTATTGATTGACATAATACGAGTATGTAGAGTAATTTTGTTGAGTGAATTGAACAAAGTTTGCTGATATGGGAAATCATGTTAAGTAGACAAATATTTTTTTTATCATTGATTTTTAGTATGGCTAGAATAATTTTGTTGAAAATATTTTTAGCAAGAGAAAGTTATCAATTGTGAATAAAATTATTAGGAAAATATAATATAGGTAAAGTATTTTTATTTAAAATTTTTTGAACGATAGAAAGTCATTAATTATAATTGAAATTATTGAAAAGAAATAATACCTTAAAAATATTTTTGTTTGTAATATTTTAAAGATTACAAAATATGTAATTAGAATTAAAACTACTAGCAACCTTGCAGTCACCA
Organism: Cotesia glomerata; assembly: GCF_020080835.1. Taxonomy (NCBI): domain Eukaryota; kingdom Metazoa; phylum Arthropoda; class Insecta; order Hymenoptera; family Braconidae; genus Cotesia; species Cotesia glomerata. Next base: position 26,629,761 of record NC_058160.1, read on the forward strand.
TGTGACTGCCGTGAATTGTGAACTACAAGTAAATAAAATTTTGTTTTATTAAATAATGACTTTTGTTAAATTGCACTGTACTTTCTTAAATATTGACATTTTTAAAGATATAAGCTAATCCTGATGTTACACTCATCGAGGGCTTTCATGTGAGTACCCACATGGATTTTGATATATTTTTCATATATACATATATATAATATATATAAATATATAAAATAAATGAAAAATTGATGTGCGTACTTAAATGAAAGGTCTCAGTGAGTATAATGTCAGAGTGAACTTATATCTTTAAAAATATCATTAGATGACAATATTTAATGTCATTTCTTAAATATTGACGTTTTTAAAGATATAAGCTCATCCCGATGTTACACTCATCAAGAGCTTTCATTTGAGTACCCACATGCATTTTGATATATTTTTCATATATACATATATATAATACATATAAAAATATGAAAAATTGATGTGGGTACTTAAATGAAAGGTCTCGATGAGTGTAACATCGGGATGAGCTTATATCTTAAAAAATGTCAATAGTTCACAAGATACAAGGACATTCCTTAATTATGATAAATTGCACTGTACTTTTTTAAATACTAACGTTTTTAAAGGTATAAGCTCATCCCGATGTTACACTCATCAAGAGTTTTCATTTGAGTACCCACATGCATTTTGATATATTTTTCATCTATTCATATATATAATACATATAAATATATGAAAAATTGATGTGGGTACTTAAATGAAAGGTCTCGATGAGTGTAATATCGGGATGAGCTTATATCTTAAAAAATGTCAATATTTCACAAGATAAAAGGTCATTTCTTAATTATGTATCCAGAGATAGAGCATTTTCGAATGCAGTCTAAGTACTTATCATAACTAAATTTTACTAAAAAAATCGATTTTATCATATGACTATACTGGAAACAAAATTTTTCTTATTCTCTTAAAGTTCAAAACTTTGACATAACTTAAAAATTCAATTATATTTATTCCCCCAAAACAATCTGCGGTAAAAAATGACTTGTCAAAGCAAATCAAAGAAAATAGAATACTATAGATGAAAGACAAAGATTAAAATGCTTATAAATAAAAATAAATCCCCTAAGAGCTATAAATAACAGAATCATTGAGAATAATTAAATAACAATTTTATCGAAACTCCCCGGAGCGTACAACTATAAATACTATTAGAGAAATATATTTAAACGTTATTATATTGCGTAGGCAGGCACGGAATATAACACGATTAAATAAATTTTAATAACAAAATACAAATAATAAAGATGTGAATTTCGGACGTAACTGACTGAAAGAATTTAAGCAACATCAATAGACGGTTTTACTCTCGGGAGAGAAAGTTATTGATGCGAATAAGTTATACACTTTCTGGTGGGTGAAATTGTTTGGCCTCAAGACTTTAAGTACGAATAAATTCAGAATTTATATATCTATACATTATATAATATATAATATAATGAAGTAAAGAACAGAGAGTAAAGAGTGAAGAGTAAGCGGCACAGTAGTAAGCTGCGATTTAAGATCGACGAGCAGACGAGGGTTTTCTTCACTCTCCACTCTCCCCTTGTTCATTCTTTACTTTGTTTTCCACCTCATATTCCCTTCCGCTGAGTCAGGGAATTTGGGGGAGAGAGAGTTTGCTTCAGTATACGAGTCGACTTATTTTTTTCCTACGCTAAGGCTCGACAATGTTGCTTAATATAAACGACTTGATATTTAACATTTAAGCAATTCTGACAGTGGACCAAAACTTTTGGATTTGATGTAATTTAGGGTAAATTTTAGTAATAACACGGATTTTTTTCAATTATCTTCTATTGTAAACTTATAAATAAACTGTCATTTATTATTTACTTGATTAAATATTTTGAAAAATTTGATTGTTCTGATTCTGAAACACTAAATCAAACATTAATATTCGCTATTAATTTTATGTTTAATCATATATAAATTAAGTGAAGCTCATTTTGATCACTGATCAACTATATTTTATTATTATTATTATTATTATTATTATTATTATTATTATTATTATTATTATTATTATTATTATTATTGATATATAAAAATAATAATAATAATGATAATTTGTATGGGTTAATGTATCTAAAGAGTAATAAATAAAAAAAAATAATATCAATTGATGAACGTCAAAAATTCAAGTATAAAGAGGAATATTAAATTACGAATTATTTCAAAGTGACTACTTATCATTAACAGTTATCAAGTATCAAAAGTTTTAAATTCCGTTTCATTTCATATATCAAATGTTTTAACGAGCCCCCATCAATTTACAATCGATTATTCTCAATCGAACAGCAAAAGTTATTAATTAATATGTAGTTTAAATTTGATTTCATTATTGGAAATAAAAAACGGCAATTCAATTATTGAAATATAATAAAATGACTTTCATAAAAGCGACGTTTATAAAATTGTTTTTAAATAAGTTAAAAATTATAACATTAATTAAACACATCTTTTGCATTGATTTTTTTTTTTTTTTTTTTTTTAATATATATGTATTCATGAAATACGTATTTGTATGAATTTTGAACATCACGCAGCAAAGTTACAAATGAATGAAAGTTTTCGCTGGTAAATTTAATGAGTTTCTGGGCGCATTGAATAATTTTAATGATTAATGAATAAATTAAATTTAAAAAACTTGACTGAGCAGAGTTCGTTAACGAGAATAATCAGGTTGACGTAGCACGATAAATAAAGGGACTGGGAACGTTAGTTTGAGGGCAGTGTGGCTTTTCATCTAACTTCCATTATATCACACCGATCATATCTCTCGGTATCAGTGATTTACTATCGCTTTGAACTTACGGCCATGAAAATTAAATATCGATTGTTGAATAAATTTCCTCCCGAAAAAAGAAACTAAAAAAAAAAATAATAAATAGTAATAGAATCAAAAATTTTCAATATATTTTAAAATAAACTTCATAGTCTATACTATCGGGAAATAAATATACTTTCATGTCATATATTTTCCTGTTATATAATATATATCGATAACAATAATTCTATTTTATTTATTATATATATTTTTTGATACAGTACGGTGTTCTGTTTCTGTTTTCTGGTAATTAAAATCGCAGTGTGAGCGTTTTAAAAATAGATACAAGCTTCGATTTATTCTTTAATTGCCATTTTTTAGTCTAGCTAGCAAAACGCTTTGACGATTTTTTTTCGCTGAAAAAAATGCATTGATTGTCTGTGGCGTTTTATTCTTTGGGGACATCATTTTTTGTAGGTTGAATTTTTTGGAGCTGTGAGATTGTAATTAAACGGCAGTGCGTGAGAGTAGCGCTGTATTACTCGGAATTATTATTATTATTACTGTTATTACAGTAAGCGGGAAGGTAAATAAAATAAATTTAGTTGAGAAATAAAACGCGATGTTTCATGATGAGATTTTAGGGAGCTGATATTTCACAATTAGAGACCCGTACTCAGTGTCGTGTGAATTACAAGCCACTTTCTTGGTTTTTACTCTACCTTTTTACAGCCAATTTTTCATTTTAATATTCTGCGGTCTGATATTAAATTGTTTTATTCATTTATTAAATTAAACATTGTTTGAGTAACCTTGTGGGTTTTTGTTTTTATTTTAATTTATTTGATGGCTTTGATAAAATTTAGAATAAAATTACCAACAACTTTTTAAATTAAATTTCATCGGTATTTATAATATATATTTATCAAGAGAGTTTAAGATGAGTGTTTTGTGAAATTTTAATCGACTTCATATTTTAGGTTTTTATTTTCAAAAGAGGTTTTAGTTATTTCTTTTTGATATTAAAAAAGCTTTTGAATAAAAAATTTCATTTTTTTGATGAAAAACTTTTTTTCTTCATTTTCTTAAGTTATCTCATTTTTATAGAGTTTTATATATTTTATATGCATGCATTTTTTTTTAACTCTAATTGCTAGTTTTCTTGAATATTCAGTACTTGATCGTGATAAAAAAATCTTGATAAAAAATAAGCTCTCTATAATGACGAAGTACTTAATCTTTTATTTTTATGCTAACAGGAATAATAATGATAATAATAATAATACCAGGTAGAAATTGTTGTAGTTTTAACCTTTTAAACTCCCAAAAATCATAAATTCAAAAATTACCGTGTGAAAGCTTTCCTCATTTTTACAAACGAAATAATGCTGTGAAGCGGGGAAGAATGGAAGTTACGAATTGATTTTTACTAGAATAATTCCGCTGAAAAAAAAAATCTAGATTCATTTCGAATGCAGAGTGTTTAATTACTTCACTCCAGTACTCCGAGTCTCTCCTGATTTTTTAATAGTAAACATAAAGATTAAGCTACCATAATACAGATAATCTACAACATAAATGGGGCGAATGCGTGAGAAAACTAAATCACTGCACTACAAAATACTCTCACGATAAAGTATTCTGACTGTCCTCCTTCTAATTGAAAATAACCCGAATTCTTCAGTTCTACACTAAGAAAAAAAATACTTTTACTCAATTAACAATTTCTTGGTTCAAGAAATTCGATGACGATCAAATATTATATTATTGGAGGAGGAGGAGGATGGTTTTACTTGTATCACTTGTAGAGTGTTTTACAAGGGAGGGTGGGGAATTATTGTCTCTCCACTTTTTTCTCCGCAATATAATCTCTCAACCCCGTCATCATAACTCTCAACCACTTTTTCGTCCCCACCCCCCTGCATGTCGGGATTTTTTCTTTCATGCCCGACACACATGTGCTGCGACTGTGGCCGACTTACGCGTTATAATCAGTACCTGCATTTGCATTACGGTCTTAAATAGTATGGAGGTACTTCTATAATGACATTTTACCTCCATAACTATATGGGAAAACCACAGAAAACCCGACCGGTACAGAGGCTGGCAATGAAACGCACATATTCTTAGTTTATATTCATTGAAAAATATTGGTGCGCGCCGGAATCGAACCCTGGTCCCACTCTTTCGAAATGCAGGTACCGAGCCGATTAGGCTATTGCCAACCTCAATATTATATTATTGTTAATTATTAATTTCTAAAGAGAAGAGCATCAATATTTATCTTTGGATAATAGATAAACAAGATAATATCTTTATTTAAATTAAGTAAAAATTATTTCAATCAATTTAACAAGTTTTTGAGCTAAGAATATATATTCTTGAAAATTTTCAAGAACATGAATTCTTATATCAAGAAAATTTTCTTAATACAAGTATTTTTTTTTCTCAGTGTATATGTGTTGAAAATCCTACTTTAACTTTTATTAGCGAACATAATTAATTTGTTTGAATAAAAACAGGTAGCAATCATGTTAATGTGGATAATTAATTAAATGTTCCTATTGAGTAAATGTAATTCATTAAAATATACGACTCTAGACCGAAGTTTAACAGATATAGTATATGCTATAGTAATAGTAGAAGTAATAATAATAATTGAATGAAAAGTTGTAATAAATAGAAAGTCAGAATTACTTTTGACAGGAAAATTTAACTCTACTCCTTGGCATTGTTAGTATCTCTGGATATAATACCATGTTGTATAGCTTCTTGAGCTTCTTCCTCGTTATAGAGCATAATTTTTCTTATAAGTGGCGTACGCATTTATTATTATTATTGTTTTCGTTGTTCAGAAGTTGAATAGCAGTGATAATAATAAAATGCATCTGCAGGTAAACCACCGAAAAGTTACTCCAAGTTTTAAGTGTTTTATATTTATATATACTAACTATAAATTACAGTATTTTACAACTTTAATTATTAATAATATATAATAATCTAATTCTATTAATAGAAAGATAAAATTGAAAAGAAACTGATGAATTGGTCGGAAAGAAGAAATTATTTTCCGTGCTCTGTATCTATTTTAAAAAATCTACCGAGTGATCTCATCGATCTATTCTATTTTGCTCATTTTTCTTAGCGGTATCACCAGGCTTTATCCCATCAGTGCGAAGACGTATAAATTCTCGGATTAGAATCAAGGGGATAAAAGTATCAGAGTTAAATGTGTATGGAGTAAAAAGTGAGAGCCTACGAGAAAAAAAATCTTAAACGAAAAAAAAAAAAGATGTTATATTATAACACACGAGTTAAAGTGTAAAGGAGAATTTACGTTTTAACGATCATATCATCTTCACTCATACATCATTTATCTCCATTGAAAATGCTTCCAAATATAAAGACTTCAAGTATCTCATTCCCGAGATCTTTACAACCAGGAAGACCTACATATTTTTTCATTACTCACATTGTTGAATTTAATGCCCGATTTTATTCTTTTACAACTTTTTTGTCTAAGAGTGATTCTAAAAACTTTACTAAAAATTTTCGTCAAATTCATTCGATCAAATAAGATAACTGGAAAAATTTTGAAAAATCATTTTTTTATTTTTTACCAAAAAAATTAATAATTATAAGTCCATTAATTTTTTTTATTTGAAGAAAAATTTAAGAGATTTAATCAAAACTATTTTTTAAAATGATAAAGTCTTTTCAAATCTATTTTTACATTCTTTTATCATAAAAAATTAAAAAAATATCTACTGTTAATTTTTCAAACAATATAAAAAAAAAATTACGCAAAAATTTGAATTAATTTATCAAAACTGTTTTTAAAAATTAAGAACTGAATTTTATAATGGCTAAAAATAATAGAAAATGTAAAAACTTTTTTCTTTATAGAATTGCAGTATAAATATTGTAAATTTAAAAAAACATGCATGTGGATAAAAATGGAAAGATAAAGAAAATGTAGTGCAAGATTTGAAGCAACTAGTATAGTTACATTTAAAAATGCTTGAGGATATGCCACGCAATTTTGCAATAATATATTATAAAGTTATGCATACGCTCATTGAAACTCCTCGTGCAAATATAATACTGATAATAATAATAGTAATATAAGTAACAAAACGTGACCTTTTGTAGTATTTTGCATTTCCCATTAGCATCGAAATCAAAATTACAAAAAAGATTTTTGAGTAAAGAGAACGCTGGATTTAATTACGTGCAAAAAAAAGAAAGACTGAGGAAGAAAAAACCAGCAAATTGCTCAGTCAAAGCCTGTCAGTTCTCCGATTTCGGTTTGTATTTAGATTAGTACTTTTTAAAATGGTGTTCTGTAAAATAAAGTCTCGAGAGAATGTGAATAGGCCCCCATTAATTTGGGCGTATCTTTAATCACCAGTAGTGCGGTTGGAATTTCGAGGCTTAGCACGAAAGTTTCTAAATGCGATAGCTGAGTAGAGGATGTTACACCGAAGGAAGTATCTGAACCAAATATATACATGTATTTATGCAGAAAGTACATTGAATATATCGACTTTCTCAGGTAGGGTATAGTAGAGCGAGCGTGCACGAAATATCGATTTGTAACATCTATCTCTCTCTCATTTTCTTTATATTCTTTATATCAACCCCCGGTTACCCGCTGCCCGACCAAGTTCCGCTTCCGGTTACCAAGCTTTTGAACGTACAAGAACGGACCATTGATCCCACCGGGTATAAACGTGTTACAAAACATAATTAACGATCACAGTCACAATCGGATATCAAAAATCGCACTTTGGTTGGATTTATCATTTTTATAAAATTATGAAAATTTTTTTTTAGTCATTGGTCTTCTTTTAGAAAATTTTTAAAGATTAATTTTAATAGATTGTTTTCTTAAAAATGTCAAAAAATATTAATAATTAATAATTTTACACATTATATTCAGAAGGTAGGATTTAATAAGTATAGTCTGGTAACTTTTTGCCAAACAAACGTTTCAAAAAAATTAAAACTAAAAAAATTTTTTTTTAATCACATTAATGATTATTTAAAATTTATAAATTTATTTCATTAATAAAAAATATAATTGCAGAGAATTTTAAAATTATGATTTAACATTCTTTGATTCAATGATTTTTTACTATTTTTAATAATAACATACATTATTAAGAAACTTTTGGAATAAATTTTTAAAATAATAATAGTGTTATAGAATAAATTGGCTATCGCAAAAAAAAAAAAAATAAAAATTTCTGATCACTTTTAGATTTTTATGAAACATTCCTAATAAAAAATTTTTTTTATTAAATTGCGTCAATAATTTAAGAAAAAAACATTTTCACAATAAGTTATTAATTATTAAAAAAATTATGATTAAAAATATATTTTTTGAACAAAAAAATTATAAATACAATGATAAAACTTTTAAATTACTGAAATTATTAGCAAATATTCTCTTGGCTCTATTAAATTACAGAAAATTGATTTTTAACTTAAAGACAAAGCTTCACAGGAACAATACATTAAAGGGAAAAAAAATACAAAGACTCAAATATAATTTATGCTGATAAATAAAGTTAAACTGGGTAGTAATTGAATTAAAATTAATTTAACTGACTAGTTCTCGAACAATAAATCGAATACTGAATATTGCATTGTGCTTGCACCTGGTCTGAAGAAAATAATAACTAATGAATTTAAAAGACAAAGACAGCCCGTAGCTCGATCGCTAAAGTACGCTCCAGTAATTATTGAATAATAATTGATGCATTTACGTCCTGATAAATACTTTATTGGATCGATCCTTTTCTGAGTAAAGAAAATAAAGACCAAATTTGTAATAACGCACTTTGCTGCGCTCTATTCACCGGACGGTATTTATTGATGTTCAATAACACCCCTCACCCCAGCGAAACAACCCGACTCGTTAAATTTATTCGCCAATTAGTAAAAACAGTCAACACTTTGTTATCTGTTGACAATTAATAAACTAAACACTGTTCAATTTAAAGAGTATTTTTCGGATAAAAATACTTAAAAATAACGCGTGGAGCTGTCGGGTTTTGTTTTTACAGAATCACAGTCCCTTTCATGTCGCTCAAAGACTATTATATAACCAAACATAATTTGCTAACAGAGGAATTTACAGTAAACAACATAGGCATGGGTCAGCGCCGATGGATTTAATTAGAGAGTAGACGTCAAACGGTCAATGGGCGTGAATATTCTTGGACCCTTGTGAGCTTGTCTATGTCTCGTACCCATGTCACTAAATTGACCTGCTCTTTCGCTTTATCTTTAAGTTACATTACATAAAATGGGACGTGGTAGAGATAGCGGCTAACTACTGCTTTGTGGTTTCTATCAGATGCTATTATAGTGACCTTACATCTATCGATTGGTGAAAAAATTCCAAGAAATTCAAGTTTTAAAAGTATCAAAAATTGCTTGAAATTTTTTAAGAATATTGAGCTTTGTTTGTCTGAATAATTTAATTGATAAAAAAAATCTTGGACTATTTTAATTAAACAAAAAATTTTTTGATTCAATACAAAAGAATTTAAAAAATTTTTTTGATTTGAAATTATGAAATTTTCCAAAATGTTTTGATTCAAAGAAATTCTTGAAATTTTTAATCTAGAAGAATAAAATACTTCAAATAAAGATAAAATTCTTTACAATGATTTTTTTTATTCAAGATTATTTTTTTTAAATCAAGTTAATTTTTTACACATTATTGAAATTATTTATTAGGTCACATATTTGCATCAACTTCACCCTTAAGTTCAAAATTAACTTGTTAAAATCCAAACAAAACAACAAATCAAATACAAATAATCTCATCCGAAGCCATCAAAAGTTTTAATTGCAGAGTTGAAAGACAATAAATGTATTCTGTCAACAAAATATCTTGCAGGCTGTTTACTGTTAAACTTGGAGTCTAAATTCGCTTGACTGCTCTCCTCCAAAAATTTCATCTAATCGGAATTTCTTAAGCTGTTGTTTACCAAATGTTGTTTACCTAAGCTGTATCTTATGTCATGTAATATAATTGAAAAATTTTTTTTTTTTTTTGATTTTATGAACGTGTCATTTTATAAGATTGTTTAATCTAAATGTGAATTATATTAAGTAATTTTGACTTTTAGTTTTATTATTATTGTTTTTCTTTCATTTGTTCTTTATGAACTTGCAACTTTCGTGAGACTGCGTAATTTAAGTACAAATTATAACAAGTGGTATCTATACTTATGAAAACATTATAATATTTCATTGTCTCCATTATATATACTGTTTATAAGTTTATGATGATTGTTAATGACCCTGTTATTGGCCGGTAGGCTGTTGGGTTTAAGTTAAATAAATGAATAAATAAATAAGGCACTAGTTGACAGATCTGATCTCTTATCCTGTCTCAATCAATATGAAAAACACACTGACAATAAACGGTACTAAGCCTTTGTCAAAGTTATCTCTGAATTGTCTTTGTTAAAATTTTCTGGGACACGTAAACATCTGAAAGAAGTATTGTGTAGTTGTTTTAAAAATAATAAAAATAAAAGTTGAGCTTTAAGAAAGTGTAGACAAAGTAGATTTAAAGAGCGCTTATTTGTTTGACTGTTCTCACGACAACGCTCTTTCCGGAGGGAACAAGACTAGAGAGAATGTCTTGTCACGCTAAAGCACGAATTTCGTGACCAGAATCATATGCCAAGCTAGCTCGAGATGACACTAAAAAAACCCAAGGAAAAATAATGCTGGAAAATAGATGAAAGTTGGTGAAACCCTCCAGCAAACTTTTACTTTTACTTTTACTTATATTTTACTTTTTTCAACAATTACAGGCTGTTTTCTTTTAAGAAATAGTGGGAAGCACTTTTTCCCCGTTTTCACGCTCTCAGTTCCAAACTCGCTCATTAATAATTTAACTCAGATGAAATGAAGAAAAAATACTGCTAAGAGCTTTTGTTTTTTGCAGACAATAAGAAAAGTTTGGTAAATCCTAATGTATGTGTCTAAAGCTCTTGTTTTATGACAAAAATTATTTAAATAAAGTAAAAAACTTTAAGAATGTTCTAAATTTGAAGATTTCTTCTTGAATTAAAATTTTCAAAATTTGTTCCAAAGGCTGCAATGCTTAAAACCACAATAAAGTTCTCTGTGATGAATTAACGTGTGCATATTGATGTAATTTACAGTTACTGAGCTCAATTGTCGTTGTGGGAGGCACTAACGTTGCTGGAGCACTGACACATCATCCCAGAGAATTAGCACAGCGGCAAGCGTTCTTAGAAACAAGGCAGTGTGTGGAAGCGCGGCTCACTACTCAAAGAGAAAATCAGCAACAGGTATGTGTTCTAAACTGCTTTAATAGTTTCATTTTCTTCACAATAATAATAATAACAATGATAATAACCGATAATATTATTGTTTTCATCTACACTCAAGTAATTAATTTTATTATTACTTTGATCTTTAAAAAATCCGCGACAACAATCTGCATAATTTGGACTGAAAAGTTGGGGGATAAATTTAACATTCAAATGTTGTAGGCGTCAGAATTTTCATATTGAATTTTTTTATCTTTCGCACGTGATTCAAATAAAATTTTATTATATCATCACGTCAATTCTTCGAAAGATTTTTTATGAAGATGATACTTTATTGTTTTACCACAATGGAAATTTACTTTTTATTTATTTAGTGAAGAATATATTTCTTCTTTTTGCGCTACTGAAAGAACAATTGATAAAATTTATTATTTAATGATCGAGGGGTCTTTTTCACAATTCATAGCAAGGGGTATCGTCCAACTGAAAGTAAAGTCAAAAACCCTCTTGAAGTCTGCAGTGTCAAGAGTCACGTCCATTACATAGTCGCCGCAAGGAATCGGCTTGTTGAAATGAAGAGTCTGTTGATCTAATTTATAGAGAACAGTTTGATACGTGCCCTAAGAAGAAATATGTTTGTTAGAATAATAATAGAGATGTGTAATTTTGAAAGAAAGAAATTAATGAAGTATATCCCCCATAAAAAAAAATATAAGTCGAAATACATAAAAAATATATTTTAAATATATTAAAAATCTATAGAAAATATATAAATTATGTATGGTAAATATATTTTTAATAACTAACTTTTGGCCGATTTTCATATATATTCTATATATGTATTTCAAATATATTTTAGATATATTCAAAATATATCTTTTATATTTTCAGCTATGTATTTTTATGTATTTTAAGATGTGATCTTGAATATATCTAAAATATATACTTTGAACATCAGCCTAGGTGTGTAATATACTATATAGATTTTTTATATTTTTCGACATATGTTTTTTTTATATTTTTTTTTCATGGGGAATATAAGAGATTCGGATACAATACCTTCGATACCGGACATTCAAGGTGACCCAAAACGGTAGCGGACACAATTTTGGAAACGTTTTCTTCAATAGATCCAGCTGGATAAGAACTATTACAAAGATTATTCATCGCATTTTTGGTTTTCGAGTCCCAGATTTGGATGTCTTTGATACTGATGTTAGCTTTTAGCTTGAAAAGGGACATCAGATATCAGAATACCGATTAAGAAACAATTTGTCATGATAAGACTTACGATTGTCAAGGCGTTATCGCTGTCCATTGATTCAATGAAAGATATGTATGTATCTTTCGTTAAAACGTCGGTTGATTTTATCAAATTATTGGTGTAAGGTTTAAAAAAATCTCTTGTAATGTTCACTGTATAAAACTGGTCATCTGCGATTATGTCCTATTAAAAAAAAAAATTATCAATCAATTTATCAGAAAATTATTTCAAATATTTTACCTTGATATTAAAAATTTGGATCACCATAAAAAGTACAAAAGTAAAAAACATCATTTTATTTGAAATATTTTTGCGGTCTGTTCTAGACTTTTGAAGAAAAAAGTATGCTATTAGTTTCTATATCTTTAATCATGGATCTTAAAATTTATTTATATCACGCAAACTTTATCAAGTTATTGTTTCTTCATTATTCATGTTCACTGTCCAATTATATTTATCGATAATTATTAAAGTTGAATATTGATGACGCATGAGCTGTCTTATCGGTAATTACTCCAAAGTGCATAAGTTCCGCATGAATAATATTATCGATTAACGTGATGTTTGCTATCGAAGTAGACATGAAATATCTGATAATTATAATTTTATTTTATACTGAATATATTTATTTACTGATATAGCAATATAAATCTTGAAATTTCTTCTTTCTAAATATAAATCCAGTAAATAGAGGTTTACTACTAAACAATAACTTAACTGTAACAAGTTTCAGAAACATTTATTTTTTATTGTAAGCACAGTACAGTAATAATATAATAATATAAATATTGAATAATTAATTTGACATAATTTGTTGGTACATGTTTGTTTTTTTAAATTTTAAATTCAAGTAGAGAATCGAGTACGCATTTTTCAACCAGAGGTGCCGATATTTCCCACATGTTAATTTTTAAACAAATACAACAGATTGCATACTCTTCACTGATATATACATTATATTTATACCTCTCTGTCATCTTCTTGTACTTTTATTACTTGTTAAAACTCATGGACGTGTACACATGGAATTTTCGTCAACAACAAAATTGAAGTACAGTCCCAAAGCCCATTTACCATCAGGGGTATCAAAATCCATGTGCACCTTGTAGTTTCCGTACTCCAATGGATCATTAAACGTAAGCTCCGTTCTTCTCAGCCACTTTGGAAACGTGTAATCGCTTCCCTGTAAAAATAACAAATTTTTCAGTTACGAATCAGAAAATGAGTCATACTGATTAACAGTGACATTGAAGAATTGCTTTTTCTACAGGACATCCTTTACCGGCCATGACCTCTAAATTGATAATTTTCCAAATATTGGCTTCAATTGATCCTTCTGGATATGAATCATCGCAAACATTTGTCATTTTTTTTTCAGGTTTTGAATCATAAATAGATTCCTTATTTACGGAGATGTCAGCTTGGTACTGTAATTTAATGAAAAAAATTATGATAAAAAAAATGAAAATACATAATCAAATATCGGTACTGGAAGACAATTACAAATTGAAGTGCATTGCTCATGTTCATTGTTTGATAGAATTCAGCAGGTGCATCAGCATTTCCAACTGGAGAAGCCGTTAAAAAATTATTCTTGGGTGACATTATTGTATCTCTATTAATATCTAGGCGATAACAGTAAGAATTTTTTCCTGATGCTTCATCAGGTGCTTTATCTAGTGCTTTATCTTTTCCTCGAAATATATCAGACAATTCTCCCTGTACCGTGGCCTTGTAAATAAATTAAAGGTACTTAGCATACATTTATAATAAATAGAAATACTTAGACTAATTATCTTGTTACTTTTTGATCAATGACTACACACAATATCAAAATCGCAACGGCGGAAATTTTTATTGCTACTCGGGGCTACAAAAAATAATATTTTAATTTTTCGGTGTGAAAATGGACAATTCTTTTGTATTACAATGTTGAAGAATTATACCACGACTTTCTAAAATTGTGCAGTCTTATCTACTGACGCTACAATTTAAAAAATTGATAACTTGTTGGCTTATTACTCGAATACTACTAAATTGAACGATATTAATCAATATATTTTACTGATTAAACGTAATTGTCGTTCGCTTTTTAACGATAAAGTTTTCACGGTCATCATAGTTTTAAGCAATTTTGTTCGAAAATAAATATTTATTTAACAATATTTGATACTTTTCAAGTACTTATTAAATGTAAATAATATTTAATTATATTTCTTCTCACTGGAGGAAGATTTATTTCATCTGCTGAAATACGAGAGAGTATATAATGAGATGAATAATGATGAAAAAGCTATGCTCTACGAATGGAGAGAGGTGTAGAGTGAGATAGAAGAATGTAGAAAGATAGAGCTATTAAGTGAGGAGGTTAATGTGAGGATGTGCATGGTCTTCAGAAAAATTGAAGAGGTCCTGAGGAGAGCAGCGAGATCACGGAGTTTGGTGTAAATGGACAACCACAACGACGACAGGCAAAATTAAAAAAAAATTTAAAAAAGTGAAAAATAAAATTAAAAAAGAAAGTCGAAAGATATATTTAATATATATTACATCATTATGTAAAAGCTTTGTAAAAGACACTAATCATGCAAATAAAATCCTATTATTATTATATTTCTTCTCATTAATTTATACGTTTCCTTATTAATTTTATATCATAGCAGATAATTACAATTTTAGCTTGATTAATCAATTATATCAATTATCTTCTTTGTATCCACCTAAAATTTAATAACAAAAAAAGTTTATTGAATATAAATATAATAAACAACGAAAAGTTATTTTTTAAAATTTGGACTGTGTAAATAATTGTTTTTTAAAAATAACTATAAGATATTTTTAATTTACTTTTTATTACTTTTAATTATACATTTAATTTTATTAAAATACATCCACAGATTCGGTAGAATCTGGCGCCAAGTTCCGTTCAAATCCGTTGTAAACGGAGCGCCAGTCTACCGACTGTGTTTACTGTAAGCAGAACGGTATTTTGAGGTTGCAAAATTTTATTTAATTCTACGGTACTTCTTGTTCCTAAATTTTATCTTATAACAGTAATTCATGCTTTATTTTAATGATATTAATTAATTATATTCAATTATAACAATTAATCTACTTGAAATTATTAAATTTTATCAGCACAAACTATAGCAAGCTCAAAAATTTCGATCCTGACTTTTTTTCTATGTAAAAAGTGACATGCCACAGACTAAATAATTCGAGAATACATGGTAATCTTCCAATAGATGGGAAACTACAGTTAAAATAATACATTTCACAGCTTGCATCTACATCCGCCAGGGTGCGCTGCAATTGTTTTTACATAAACTGTAGCTTCAAGGGGATAGTTTGCTATAAAAAATGCAGCCAACGCGAGATTTAAGTTGGTACCAATTGTAAATTTTTATTATAATTACAAAAAATACTAAAATCCGAACAAAAACAGTTTCACTGTAAAAAATCGCGCCAAGTCCACGTTCATAGGACTATTAAGAAAAAAAAAATTTCTTTTTTCTTTACAAAAAGATATAAAATTAAAAAATTCAAGTAACCGATATGATTGTATTTGATTTTCGGAAATTAAAAAAAATTTTATTGTAAATTTTAAAATTAAAAAAAAAAATTTGGTACGTATTTAGTGTGCGTGGTTGCAAAATATTTTACTTTTAATGAAATTCGTAAAATCTATTTACTAGGACTTAAAAAAAATTGAAATACACAATATATAATTTTTTAAAATTGAAATACACAATGCATAATTTTTTTTTGTTTTTTATTGTTTTTAATTTTGAATTTGTTAAGAATCGAGTGCGTATATTTCAACCAGAAATGCAGATATCTTCTTCGTGTTAATTTTTCAACAAATATGACAGCTTGCATGTTCTTCACTGATATCTACAATATATTTATACCTCTCTGTCATCTTCAAGCACTTTTATTACTTGATAAGACTCACGAACGGTTACACATGGAATTTTCGTCGACTACAAAACCTAAGTACATCCCCAACACCCATTCACCTTCAGGGGTATCAAACTCCATGTGAACCCTGTAGTTTCCGTACTCCAACGGATCATTAAAGTTGAGCTCTGTTCCTCTTAGCCACTCAATGAAGGTGTGATTGTCACCCTAAAAAATTAACCGGTTTTTTATTCCCGAATTATAGTTTTAAACTGAATTCTATCTATCGACGGTAAAAATAAAAACAATAACAATTTATTACTTTTTCCATAGGACATCCTTGACCATTCATGATACTCAAGTTGAAAATTTTCCAAATATTGGCTTCAAATGATCCTTCTGGATATGAATCATCGCAAACATTTTTCATTTTTTTTGAATCATAAATAGATTTCAAATTTACGGAGAGTTCAGCTGTGTGCTGTAATATGAAGAAAAAATTATAATAACAACAACAATGATAATGTTAAACCATTGGTATTGTTAAATATCAGAATCCAATAATAGTTACAAATTGAAGTGCATTTTCCATGTCCATGGTTTGATAGAATTCTGCGGTCACATCTCCAGTAGGCTCAGAAGAGTTCAGAAAGTTATTTTCGGGTGTAAGTAACGTACTTCTCCTTATATCTACTTTGTAACAATTAGAATTGGATTCATCTTCAAATGGTTTTATTGGTTCTTGAGGTTCTTCTTCCTCTTTACACTCAGAAGGACCATCTAACATAAAGTAGAAGTAAATAGCTCCAGCCCAAGTCCCATCAGGTGCTGCCAAGTCTAGGTGCGCAGTGTAATCACCAGGTTCTAATCGCTCGTTTATCTTGAGCTGCATATCATCCAGCTTCTTAGGGAACGTCTTAATGCTTCCCTAAAAATCAACGTGTTTATTATGAATTAGCTATTAAATTACATTAATGATCAGCAAATATCGTGAATATGCGCCTACTTGTTCGACAGGACATCCTTTGCCTTTCAGAATTCCCAAATTGAACATATGCCAAATATTAGCTTGAAAAGACCCCTCGGGATATGAATCTTCGCAGGCGTTTGTCATTTCTTCTTCAGATCTTGAATCATAAATGAACTTACCATCAACTTTCATATCAGCTCCGTTCTTAATTCATGAAAAAAGTATCACAATTGATTATCGTAAAATTATTAAGTGATGTAATAATATTAAACATGTAAATAAATTTTGAATTACAATTTTAAAAGCGTTATCCTTGTCCATAGGTTTGTTTAGAACACCCATGAACATTGGTATTTTTACTACTTGGACATCCATATCGACTATATAACATTGCTCTGATTCTTCTTCAGACTCTTCTGATTCTTCAGGTGCTTCTGTTGATTCGTCAAAACTTTCTTTAACAGTGCACTCAGAGTTTTCGTTTACTTCAAACAGAAATGACAGTTTCAACGCCCAGGCACCTTGAGGAGTATCAAAATCAATATTTAATTTGTAATTGCCGTACTCCAATGGTTCATTAAGCGTAAGTTCCGTTCCTCTAAGCCATTCTGGAAAAGTATAACCACTTCCCTGTAAAAATAACAAAATTTTCAGTTACGAATCAGAAAATCAATTATACTGATTAACAGTGAGAGTTGAAGAATTACTTTCTCTACGGGACATCCTTTACCGGCCATGACCTCTAAATTGATAATTTTCCAAATATTGGCTTCAATTGATCCTTCTGGATATGAATCATTGCAAATATTTGTCATTTTTTTTTCAGGTTTTGAATCATAAATAAGTTTCTTATCTAGTGAGAGGTCAGTTTGGTACTGTAATTTAAAGAAAAAAATTATGATAACATAAACCATGGAAATACATAATTAAATATCGAAATTGGAAAACAATTACAATTTGAAGTGCATTGTCCATATTCATTGTTTGATAGAATTCAGCAGGTGAATCAGCATTTCCAACTGGAGAAGCCGTTAAAAAATTATTCTTGGGTGACATTATTATATCTCTATTAATATCTAGGTGATAACAGTAAGAATTTCTTCCTGGCGCTTCTGTTGATTCTTCAGACTCTTCTAACTCTTCAGGTGCTTCTGTTGATTGTTCAGACTCTTCTGATTCTTCAGGTGCTTCTGTTGATTGTTCAGACTCTTCTGATTCTTCAGGTGCTTCTGTTGATTGTTCAGACTCTTCTGATTCTTCAGGTGCTTCTGTTGATTCTTCAGGTTCTTCTGTTGATTCGTCAAAACTTTCTTTAACAGTGCACTCAGAGTTTTCGTTTACTTCAAACAGAAATAACAGTTTCAACGCCCAGGCATCTTGAGGAGTATCAAAATCAATATTTAATTTGTAATTGCCGTACTCCAATGGTTCATTAAGCGTAAGTTCCGTTCCTCTAAGCCATTCTGGAAAAGTATAACCACTTCCCTGTAAAAATAACAAAATTTTCAGTTACGAATCAGAAAATCAATTATACTGATTAACAGTGAGAGTTGAAGAATTACTTTCTCTACGGGACATCCTTTACCGGCCATGACCTCTAAATTGATAATTTTCCAAATATTGGCTTCAATTGATCCTTCTGGATATGAATCATTGCAAATATTTGTCATTTTTTTTTCAGGTTTTGAATCATAAATAAGTTTCTTATCTAGTGAGAGGTCAGTTTGGTACTGTAATTTAAAGAAAAAAATTATGATAACATAAACCATGGAAATACATAATTAAATATCGAAATTGGAAAACAATTACAATTTGAAGTGCATTGTCCATATTCATTGTTTGATAGAATTCAGCAGGTGAATCAGCATTTCCAACTGGAGAAGCCGTTAAAAAATTATTCTTGGGTGACATTATTATATCTCTATTAATATCTAGGTGATAACAGTAAGAATTTCTTCCTGGCGCTTCTGTTGATTCTTCAGACTCTTCTAACTCTTCAGGTGCTTCTGTTGATTGTTCAGACTCTTCTGATTCTTCAGGTGCTTCTGTTGATTGTTCAGACTCTTCTGATTCTTCAGGTGCTTCTGTTGATTGTTCAGACTTCTTCTGATTCTTCAGGTGCTTCTGTTGATTCTTCAGGTTCTTCTGTTGATTCGTCAAAACTTTCTTTAACAGTGCACTCAGAGTTTTCGTTTACTTCAAACAGAAATAACAGTTTCAACGCCCAGGCATCTTGAGGAGTATCAAAATCAATATTTAATTTGTAATTGCCGTACTCCAATGGTTCATTAAGCGTAAGTTCCGTTCCTCTAAGCCATTCTGGAAAAGTATAACCACTTCCCTGTAAAAATAACAAAATTTTCAGTTACGAATCAGAAAATCAATTATACTGATTAACAGTGAGAGTTGAAGAATTACTTTCTCTACAGGACATCCTTTACCGGCCATGACCTCTAAATTGATAATTTTCCAAATATTGGCTTCAATTGATCCTTCTGGATATGAATCATTGCAAATATTTGTCATTTTTTTTTCAGGTTTTGAATCATAAATAAGTTTCTTATCTAGTGAGAGGTCAGTTTGGTACTGTAATTTAAAGAAAAAAATTATGATAACATAAACCATGGAAATACATAATTAAATATCGAAATTGGAAAACAATTACAATTTGAAGTGCATTGTCCATGTTCATTGTTTGATAGAATTCAGCAGGTGCATCAGCATTTTCAACTGGAGAAGCCGTTAAAAAATTATTCTTGGGTGACATTATTATATCTCTATTAATATCTAGGCGATAACAGTAAGAATTTTTTCCTGGTGCTTCTGTTGATTCTTCAGACTCTTCTAACTCTTCAGGTGCTTCTGTTGATTGTTCAGACTCTTCTGATTCTTCAGGTGCTTCTGTTGATTGTTCAGACTCTTCTGATTCTTCAGGTGCTTCTGTTGATTCTTCAGGTTCTTCTGTTGATTCGTCAAAACTTTCTTTAACAGTGCACTCAGAGTTTTCGTTTACTTCAAACAGAATTAACAGTTTCAACGCCCAGGCATCTTGAGGAGTATCAAAATCAATATTTAATTTGTAATTGCCGTACTCCAATGGTTCATTAAGCGTAAGTTCCGTTCCTCTAAGCCATTCTGGAAAAGTATAACCACTTCCCTGTAAAAATAACAAAATTTTCAGTTACGAATCAGAAAATCAATTATACTGATTAACAGTGAGAGTTGAAGAATTACTTTCTCTACGGGACATCCTTTACCGGCCATGACCTCTAAATTGATAATTTTCCAAATATTGGCTTCAATTGATCCTTCTGGATATGAATCATTGCAAATATTTGTCATTTTTTTTTCAGGTTTTGAATCATAAATAAGTTTCTTATCTAGTGAGAGGTCAGTTTGGTACTGTAATTTAAAGAAAAAAATTATGATAACATAAACCATGGAAATACATAATTAAATATCTAAATTGGAAAACAATTACAATTTGAAGTGCATTGTCCATGTTCATTGTTTGATAGAATTCAGCAGGTGCATCAGCATTTTCAACTGGAGAAGCCGTTAAAAAGTAATTCTTGGGTGACATTATTATATCTCTATTAATATCTAGGCGATAACAGTAAGAATTTTTTCCTGGTGCTTCTGTTGATTCTTCAGACTCTTCTAACTCTTCAGGTGCTTCTGTTGATTGTTCAGACTCTTCTGATTCTTCAGGTGCTTCTGTTGATTGTTCAGACTCTTCTGATTCTTCAGGTGCTTCTGTTGATTGTTCAGACTCTTCTGATTCTTCAGGTGCTTCTGTTGATTCTTCAGGTTCTTCTGTTGATTCGTCAAAACTTTCTTTAACAGTGCACTCAGAGTTTTCGTTTACTTCAAACAGAATTAACAGTTTCAACGCCCAGGCATCTTGAGGAGTATCAAAATCAATATTTAATTTGTAATTGCCGTACTCCAATGGTTCATTAAGCGTAAGTTCCGTTCCTCTAAGCCATTCTGGAAAAGTATAACCACTTCCCTGTAAAAATAACAAAATTTTCAGTTACGAATCAGAAAATCAATTATACTGATTAACAGTGAGAGTTGAAGAATTACTTTCTCTACGGGACATCCTTTACCGGCCATGACCTCTAAATTGATAATTTTCCAAATATTGGCTTCAATTGATCCTTCTGGATATGAATCATTGCAAATATTTGTCATTTTTTTTTCAGGTTTTGAATCATAAATAAGTTTCTTATCTAGTGAGAGGTCAGTTTGGTACTGTAATTTAAAGAAAAAAATTATGATAACATAAACCATGGAAATACATAATTAAATATCTAAATTGGAAAACAATTACAATTTGAAGTGCATTGTCCATGTTCATTGTTTGATAGAATTCAGCAGGTGCATCAGCATTTTCAACTGGAGAAGCCGTTAAAAAATTATTCTTGGGTGACATTATTATATCTCTATTAATATCTAGGCGATAACAGTAAGAATTTTTTCCTGGTGCTTCTGTTGATTCTTCAGACTCTTCTAACTCTTCAGGTGCTTCTGTTGATTGTTCAGACTCTTCTGATTCTTCAGGTGCTTCTGTTGATTGTTCAGACTCTTCTGATTCTTCAGGTGCTTCTGTTGATTGTTCAGACTCTTCTGATTCTTCAGGTGCTTCTGTTGATTCTTCAGGTTCTTCTGTTGATTCGTCAAAACTTTCTTTAACAGTGCACTCAGAGTTTTCGTTTACTTCAAACAGAAATAACAGTTTCAACGCCCAGGCACCTTGAGGAGTATCAAAATCAATATTTAATTTGTAATTGCCGTACTCCAATGGTTCATTAAGCGTAAGTTCCGTTCCTCTAAGCCATTCTGGAAAAGTATAACCACTTCCCTGTAAAAATAACAAAATTTTCAGTTACGAATCAGAAAATCAATTATACTGATTAACAGTGAGAGTTGAAGAATTACTTTCTTTACAGGACATCCTTTACCGGCCATGACCTCTAAATTGATAATTTTCCAAATATTGGCTTCAATTGATCCTTCTGGATATGAATCATTGCAAATATTTGTCATTTTTTTTTCAGGTTTTGAATCATAAATAAGTTTCTTATCTAGTGAGAGGTCAGTTTGGTACTGTAATTTAAAGAAAAAAATTATGATAACATAAACCATGGAAATATATAATTAAATATCGAAATTGGAAAACAATTACAATTTGAAGTGCATTGTCCATGTACATTGTTTGATAGAATTCAGCAGGTGCATCAGCATTTCCAACTGGAGAAGCCGTTAAAAAATTATTCTTGGGTGACATTATTATATCTCTATTAATATCTAGGTGATAACAGTAAGAATTTTTTCCTGGTGCTTCTGTTGATTCTTCAGACTCTTCTAACTCTTCAGGTGCTTCTGTTGATTGTTCAGACTCTTCTGATTCTTCAGGTGCTTCTGTTGATTGTTCAGACTCTTCTGATTCTTCAGGTGCTTCTGTTGATTGTTCAGACTCTTTCGACTCTTCAGGTGTTTCTGTTGATTCTTCAGACTCTTCTGACTCTCCGTATACGTCCGTTGATTGTTCAGACTCTTCTAACTCTTCAGGTGCTTCTGTTGATTGTTCAGACTCTTCTGATTCTTCAGGTGCTTCTGTTGATTGTTCAGACTCTTCTGACTTTTCAGGTGCTTCTGTTGATTGTTCAGACTCTTTCGACTCCTCAGGTGTTTCTGTTGATTCTTCAGACTCTTCTGACTCTCCGTATACGTCCGTTGATTGTTCAGACTCTTCTGACTCTTTAGGTGCTACTGTTGATTGTTCAGACTCTTCTGACTCCTCAGGCGCTTCTGTTGATTCTTCAGACTCTTTTTCTGGAGGCTCTGGCTCATAGCAATTAACTCCGGGAATCTGAAATTCCATTCATCCTATTTATTAACATCGAAAAATCGATATAAGCTTTGTTTATTTTAAAATTCCTAATAGTTTGTATCGCTGAAATAAGGAATTAATCTTTTTAAACTTACAATAACGGAAATTTTTTCAAAAACATTATCTTTATTACGGTTTCCTGGAGCGACTTTATTAGACGTATCTGTACTTCCTAACGATCCTTGGAGATCTTGTTTACGTAAATCTGCGCAAAGAGGTAAAGTTGTAACATCAACTTCTTCTTCTTCAGGCGAATTTTCGTCTTCAGAAGACTCTTGCTCTTCTGATGGATCTTGTTCTTCATTAGGTTCTTCTTCAGGCGGATTATCAGTTTCAGCGCAATTCACCCCCGGCATCTTTCATTCACATAAAAAAAAATTTTTTGAATTGAAAAACATTATTTAGAAAATACATATGAAAAATAAATTATTTCTTACTGCAAGACTTCCACCAAAACTTGCTCCACCACTAACTCCGAAACCACCAAAACCAGTAGATCCTCCACCGCCTACGGACCCTTGGGCATCGAATTTTCTGATGCAGTCACAAGACGGCAAATTAACTTCTGCATTAACATCTCCTTGTATACCTCCAGATGGTGAAGCTCCAATGTTGCCATTTACATTCCCTCCAACACTACATTCTGATAAAATGTTCCCTGGTAATTTTAAATTACCCGATAGTCCTCCAGAAAATCCACCTGATCCTTCACCAGATGCTTCATCTGGTGTTTTATCTTTTCCTCTAAATATATCGATCAATCCTCCTTGTACCGTGGCCTTGTAAATAAATTAAAAGTACTTAGCATACGTTTATAATAAATAGAAATACTTAGACTAATTATCTTCTTACTTTTTGATCAATTACCACACATAATATCGAAATTGCAGCGGCGAAAATTTTCATTGCTACTCGGAGCTACAAAAAATAATATTTTGACTTTTCGGTGTGAAAATGGACAATTCTTTTGTCCTGCAATATTGAAAAGCTATACGAAGACTTTCTAATATTGTGCAGTCTTATCCACTGACGCTAAGCTACAATTTAAAAAATTGATAACTTGTTGGCTTATTACCGGATACTACCCAATCAAATGTTACTGATAAACATAAATGTAATTGTCGTTCGCTTTTTAACGATAAAGTTTTCACGGTCATCATAGTTATAAGCAATTTTGTTAGAAAATAAATATTCATTTAACAATATTTGATATTTTTTAAGTACTTATAATTAATGATTAAATGTAAATAATCTTTAATAATATTTTTTCTCATTAATTTATACGATTCCTTATAAATTTTATATCATAGTAGATAATTATTATTTTAGATTGATTAATCAATTATGTGAGCTTTTGATCCACTTAAAATTTAATAACACAAAAAAAGCTTATGGAATATAAATATGATGAACAAAAAAAACTAGTTTTTAAAATTTGAACTGTATAAAGCGACAAGTTGTGCAAATATATATAATAAACATTTTTCGAAATTAATTGAAGCAATAATTCTCAGGTAATATTGTCTAGTGAAGATAAAAAAAATAAATATTTCAAAATTTTGCTACTTTGAAGTTTTGACATTAAGGTAGTGTTTAAATATTTATCGGTTATTGGTTAACAAGGAAAGTTGTCACAGAGATACTTTTAATTCATAGTTCACAATATTTATAATTAATATCTCCATTTAACTGTATTGAAATACATATAATACAACATATAAACGTTGTGAATTCAAAACTGCATAATTTTTTTTTTTTTCATTTTTTACACAAATTGAAATTATTAGAAAACTATTAAATATTCATTGCATTTACGTCATTGTAATTATAAGCCAATTAAAAACGCAAATGCTTACCGCTGATAAAAACAAATTCTTTTTTAAGAATAAAACAACCGAGTATGCGAATAAAATATTATCACATAAAGTTCAATCAGACTTTTAGTTATTATTATTAAATATTAAGGATGATATTTATCTCATTGACAAGAAAAATCTTTGAATTGATAAATCTGCTCCTCGATTTCAAACAGAAGCTTAATACCTTTATCAAAACCTTTGCGTTTCTCAATATTGCTGATGATTACCGTATTTACAACATAAAACAAAGATGAATACATCACTCTCGAAAATTGCAACTATAAACATTTGATGAGAGAAGAGAGAATTCGTAATAAGGACAGTGGTATAGAACTGAAATGATGTAAATTCCAAAGTGAGATCATCGTGGTGGAAACAGCTCTTGCGCTTTGATTTTAGCTTCCTGGGGACTTAGGTAGACGGAATTTGTGATGTTGATGTGTTAATATCTCTTATCCCGGTTCCAGCTCAAGGGATTACTGTTTTTCTCATTAATATTTACGTCATTCAATACATTTTCAACATGTTAAATGTCAAATTCTTAATACGATACAGAAAAAAACATTATTAAGCCTAAGGAAAAAATTTCTTTTTTGAACTAAAATTAAAATTTTTATTTAATTGAAGCTGAATATTTTTCGCAAAAAAATTCGTTTTGTGATACTTTTTTTTTTTTAACAAATATTCATTTAAGAAAATTTTGTTTCTTATTGAAATAATAATAAATTTTCTTAAACAAGTACTTTTACTGTTGAATAAAGCAAGGAAAATTTTAATCCTAAAAATTTTGTTTCAAAAATTTACAATTCAAGAAATTATTACTTTGTTAAAAAATTTTTCGATGTTTGAAATTTTGAAAAATTAGTTAAATCAAGAAAAATGGTCTTAAGTTAAATTAAATTTATTTTTTGTACAGTAAATTAAAAAAATTAAGAATAATATAGATTTTATTTGTATCACTTTTTACATTTAGTATTTTACAAAGTATAATTTATTTATTTTTTATACTGTAAAAATATTAATTAGTAAAATAACAAAAAATTTTTCAGGAAAGACTGCTATTGAGTGTTTTGCCGCGACATGTCGCTGTGGAAATGAAAGCCGACATTGCTGGCAAACCCAAGGATAGTATGTTCCATAAAATTTACATCCAACGACACGAGAACGTCAGGTAAAGTAAAACACAAGAAAAATCGATTAAATTTCACCCAATATAATGAATTTTAAAAGAGAATCATTATCGAGAGTAACTGTAAAAAATACAATAGATTGGATAAATGAAGAAAATTGCTAAGGTTTATCTTCAGTTGCTCATGAGTGCGCTGGGGAATCAGCGATTCAATTTGCTGAATAAATAACTGTTGGACTTAATATTTAAGTTAGTGTAGTATGGATTCCGATGGATCGATGGAACGCCAGCTATAGATCTCTAGCTCAAGATCAATATCGAATACCGGGAATATATTTACTAGTTCGTTTCGCTGGATAAATTAAATATATATTATTCTTCTCTTTGAGTAGTTTACCGTGTTCTGAAAGGTTTGCCGACGTAATTTCAAGACAAACAATCACAAACGTATTTTGAATAATGGGAAATGTCAGATGCATTTTTATACAGC
Organism: Cotesia glomerata; assembly: GCF_020080835.1. Taxonomy (NCBI): domain Eukaryota; kingdom Metazoa; phylum Arthropoda; class Insecta; order Hymenoptera; family Braconidae; genus Cotesia; species Cotesia glomerata. The sequence continues at coordinate 26,656,417 of NC_058160.1, forward strand.
GCACTTGACTTACTCTGGCTTTGAATTGCGTCTTCTTATTTTCGGTGACTTACCTGATACGCTTTAAAATAATCCATTTTAAATAATGCATGTTACATTTATTTATTTATGTCATTTTAATGGTTGTCAAAAGAAGAAAGAAAAAGGAATTTAAGAAGAAATAACAAAAATTTGGTTTATTGATGTAATTTTTTTTAATTTAAATTTTTTAATCGCAATTCTTTCTAGAATGCAAAAATTTTTATTTTATAAATATTTTAAATAAATAAATTAATATTATTTCCAATCTATTGCTCACGGTAATTGAAATTGAAATTACATAAATAAATCCATAGAGTGAAATGTAAATAAATCAAGAGATAAAATATCAAAATTAATATCTGCAATGAATTAATTAATTAATTTAAAAAAATATCCCTGTTAATGCAAATTGATAAATTAATAAATTTATAAATTAATAAATTGATAAATTAATAAATGATAAATTACAAAGTTAAATTGATAATTATCCATTAGCAAAACTAATTGATCAAATTAATGAATAAATGAAATTAATGTGGTAAACTCTGTTGCAGTATTCTATTTGCCGATATTTGTGGATTTACGTCATTATCTGACCAATGTACAGCTGAAGAACTTGTACGATTGCTTAATGAACTTTTTGCAAGGTAAGATATCATATATTATTAAGAGAATAAGCAAAATTTTGTGTCCAGGACAGTCATATGATAAAATTGCTTTTTTTAGTGGAATTTAGTGTCATTGCCAAGGTCTTTACTTGAATTAGTGTCTCTTCAAAGTTTCATATCATTCTCACCAATAGTCAATTTATTATGATAAGTATTTTGGCTGCATTCAAAAATGCTCTATCTGTAAATACATAATTAAGAAATAACCTTGTATCTCGTGAACTATTGACATTTTTAAAAATATAAGCTCATCCCGACATTACATTCATTAAGACCTTTCATTTAAGTACCCACATCAATTTTTCATATATTTATATATATATTATATATATATGTACATACGAAAAATATATAAAAATGCATGTGGGTACTCAAATGAAAGCTCTTGATAAGTGTAACATCGGGATGAGCTTATATCTTTAAAAATGTCAATAGTTAAGAAAATATAGGGCATTTTAACAAATATCTTGTGAAATATTGACATTTTTAAAGATATAAGCTCATCCCGGTGTTACGCTCACCAAGACCTTTCATTTGAGTACCCACATCATTTTTTCATATATTTATATATATTACATATATGTATACATGAAAAATATATGAAAATGCATGTGGATACTCAAATGAAAGCTCTTGATGAGTGTAACATCGGGATGAGCTCAAATCTTTAAAAATCTCAATAATTAAGAAAATATAGGGCATTTTAACAAATATCTTGTGAACTATTGACATTTTTAAAGATATAAGCTCATCCCGACATAACACTCATTAAGACCTTTAATTTGATTACCCACATCAATTTTTGATATATTTTATATATTTATATATATTACATATATGTATATATGAAAAATATATAAAAATGCATGTGGGTACTCAAATGAAAGCTCTTGATGAGTGTAACATCGGGATGAGCTTATATCTTTAAAAACGTCAATAGTGAAAAAAGTACAGTGCAATTTAACAAAAGTCATTATTTAAAAAGCAAAATTTTATTTATTTATAGTTCACAAGTCACGGCAGTCACATAGTGACTGCAAGATTGCTAGTTTTTATTTACTTTATTTATTATACAAGAAGCTATACCCAAATGAAGTTCATTAAAAGTCTAATCCGTAGATGTTATAATAAAAAATAAGAGCAACAATAAAAGACCCAAGCAATAACACAAAAAAAGTTTGCCTTTGTGTGACTAAATGTAATTGAAAGTTTTACCATACAAACGAGCATGTTTTTCAGCTATATAAAAGTCTATCCAACTCGGTTTATTGACAAAACGAGAAGAAACCTCCTAAGTAAAATACAGTTATTATAGAAGTTTAATAAGAGGAACACAATATAGTTATTTTTGTTCTATAAATTGTTTTATTTGGATGAGAGTGGATGTAATTGATATATATTTATATATGAATTGAGTCAATCATCCTGTGGTTGACTGACGGAAAATAAATCACAAAACAAATCTATAAATAGATAAATATCATGTGTATCATATTGGAAAATGTCGTGTTTGGATTATATAATTAAATTGTATACAGAGAAGGTATTTCACCGGATTTATACCGTACGTACTTATTGAATATATTTCAGTAACAAATATTCATGAGTATTATTGTAGGATACCAGATGGAACATGAAATACGTAATAAAATTTTACCGAGCGATACAATTGTGATGAATGTTAATTCCGAGATATCCTGTTGAAGCTCAATGAGAGTTGAGCCTACAGACTTGTTGGAATATTAATTAATCAGTTATCATTTAATATAGGAGTTTGATTGAAATAAATTCACCGTTTATAGCTTTATTAAAGTATCATAAATTAAATTTATGATTTTTTATGCATTAGTGTGATATTTAGGTATAAAAAAAAAATTTTTTTTTTTATATTTTCATGACTAAAACTTGGCAATTTGGATAATAAATTAAGATGTTAAATTATAAGAATTGCAACGTTTCGCTGATTTATTTTAGCTTCATCAGTCAAACTAAAAATCAAAAAAAAATTATTTTTAGTTAAGGAGGTCTTTTCGCCATCAATGTTAAATAAAAAATATCAGATTATGCATAAAATTAATTTTTATCTAATAGTTAAAATCCTTTTATCTACTAGTGAAGTTTAATTTATTCTTCACCGTGGAAATTTTTGAAAAAAAAATTTCTAAAAATGTTAGTATTTTTTCCGAGTCTTACGAAAGTCAGACCGTAATAACTTTCTCGAATTATGGCATTAACATGGTTAATGGCATTACATAGGTTGCCGTGGAATTTATGGAGAAATTAAAATTATAAAATCAAAGAAAATTTTTAAGTAACCTACATTTATATAGCGTCAGAACATTTGGCAACATTACGTAGCGCGCGAGCTTCAGACCATTCAATAAATTCAAACTAAACTTTAACGCACTTATGTTTTTCATACATACTTATTAATTAATTTATTGTTAACAAATTTTCATATTTCATAATTAAAAAATAAAACAATAATTAAAAAATACTAGCATTTTTGCCATGAGACATTAGAATGTCATGGTTTTATGACTAAACATTTTTAATTAATTTATTTATTTACATTGACTGCAAAAACTTAAACATATTAAGCATAGTTAAGGTTATATTGTGCAAATGAAAATGTAAACATCCGAAATATAGCGTTGCCAAATCACTGTCAAATTAATTTTTGTATTTAACCATTTTTAACTTCCCGCTAAGAAAATCGAAGATTTTCAAAAATTGGGAAGTTATTGGTTTTACCCCGTTTTTCGAAAATCGAGTTTTCATCAGATCTCGACGTTTTGAGGTCCTAGGAAGCTTCCCTGACTACTTCCGCGAGACTGTCACTATGTCACTATGTATGTGTGTGTGTGTGTGTGTGTGTGTGTGTGTGAACCGCTTATAACTTTTGAACGGCTGATTCGATTTTATCGCGATTGGTGCCATTTGAAAGGGTTTGGCCAAACTTAGATTTTGAATATGATTTGGACCGATTCGGATCAGTAGATTTTGAGAAATCTTAAAAAAACGAAGAAAAAAAATTTTTTCAAATATGGTTTTTTTTGATAACTTTTAAACGGCTCCACCGATTGATTCCAAAAACTAATCAGCTCTAGACAATAAAAAACCACGTCGATCGCCACCAAACTGGTCAAAATCGGTTGATTCGTTCGAGAGATATCGTGAACGAAAGAAAACCGAAAAAAATGTTTTTTCGGGATTACTCCGAAATTTTAGATTCGATCAATTAAAACCTGAAAATAACTTATGAGGATGATAAAACTGCGTCGAATGTCGCCAACCGCGTGAAAATCGGTTGATCCATTCAAAAGTTATTGCGGTTTCAAAATTCCAAAAATAGTGTTCGATGAAACTTCTATCAGACTTTTGAGATGGGAGAGCTCAAATGCATAGAAATATTATCTCTTTGAACTCAGTGAGCTCAAATTATCACATAAATTATATTTTGAGCTAGAAAATCTCAAAAATGTCATAAGTACAATTTTAAGCGCCCAGGTATGAAATTAGTGGGAAGTTGCAGGGATGGCCTTTAGGGTGAACCGTTTTTCTAATTTTTTTTTATTTAATTTTCAAAATTTTAATGATTAATGCCTCATATACTATTTATTTTTTAATTTTAGGAATTTTTATGCGTTTTTTATTTTAATTTATCGAATATTGACTACTATAGTTGTTGTGACTCAACTGGAGCGAAAGGACTTCCTTAATACAAATATTTGACATGTAAAACAAAATAAATTAAAATATTAATAGTTACTCTTATGGTTAGTAAGTTGTTAATATTGTAATTTAAAAAAATTTTTGAGATTATGAACATGCTGTTTTACTCTATTACATCCATTGACTTTGTCAAAACGAAACGAGGATGCTAACCATAAGAGTAACTATTGTTATTTTAATTTATTTTGTTTTATATGTCAAATATTTGTATTAACTAAAAATAATTTTTTTTGATTTTTAGTTTGCCTGATGAAGCTGAAATAAATCAGCGAAACGTTGCAATTCCTATAATTTAACATCTTCAATTATTGTCCAAATTTCCAAGATTTAGTCATTTAAATATTTTAAATATAGACGAGAACTTAAATATTAATTTTTTTTCATTTTTTTCAGTGACCCGAATTTAAAAAAAATTTTTTAAAACTGGCCATTTATTCCATTGAGTTTTTTTATATAAAACAAAAAAAAATGTAATACTATCCTGGCACAGAAAAAAAAATTATACAATACTTTAATTATTATTTCAACATTTTTTATCCCTCTGAGCGTAATAAAAAATCTCGAATTATTCATAAACGGGTAATAAATAGGAATATAAACTATGAAATATTTTTCGTTTTTTGTGAATATTGTACCAGCGTGATGTCAAGAGTTGATAAAGTTAAAGGGCTGGAAAAAATAAAAAAAAATAAAAAGCCGGGAGAGATACGATTACTCTTGATGCAACAAGAGCTAGTATCGAGATGGAATAAAATAAAACAAAAACTAAGCCACTGATAGTGAAAATAAACGAAACGAAATTGAAAAGGTTGCGGTACTTGAAAGTATTATCGATGAAAATTTAATTGGTATTTTTCAGTTTTAAATTCTAGCTATTGAAAGGTTTCAATGAGACAGACGCTAAGAAAGCGAAAGGCTCCGGACAATTGACTCAGTAGTAAGTCGTTTAGTTTAGTTGAAGTAAAATATAAAATAAATTAAGGCTTAAGTGCTTAAGACGCTGTGAAATTCCAACAAAGAATTTAAAAAATTTATTTAGTTTTATTTTTTCCAATTACAGATCATTGATTATTGATTCATCAAGTCGTAATGTAGTTGCTGATATTATTATTTTTATTGCTATAGAACAGAATAGAAAGAAAATTTTTTTCTGCTCCTTGAATAATAATTACTCGGAGTCATGCGATATCGCACATAAATGTAATTCCTATTTTTTAATCTTACTCCGTACAACTGAAGAACTCCATTCTTAAGTTTTTCTTTGAAAATTTATCTCTCGAGTACAAGAAAAAAATTATCATCCAACTTGAAGTGGTTATATAAAGAAAAAAATAATAATAATAATAATATTAAAGTTAAATAAATGTATGTTTGAATAAAAGTACTCTGAAGTCGCGCAAAAAAATTTCATTATATTCTGCTCTACGTCAGAGTATTGAAAAAAGAAGTAATTACTGGACGTGAATACACTAAAGTCGAATTCTGATAATATTTCATTTCCCTTAATTTAATATTCTATTGGATTTTCTTTATTTTAGAATTTAATTAACACTCGGTGCTTCGAATTTATTGATAAATAGATCAAGGACGAGATTTCAATCAACAAATAATCATTATTATCGGCTCCTTTTATCTCGAAAATTTCCATCTCACTTACCTTCAACTTGAATTTTTAATTCAATTTCAAAACAAAACTCCCGTAAAACTAATTACGCAAATTACTTCCGATATTTGAATACGAATTATAAATTAAGCATAGTTTCTTTTTAAATTTAGTTAGAGAGTTAGTTTAAAAGAAGATTAAACGATCTTTTAAGATAAAACTCAAGATATTTTTATTACTTTTTTCAAAATATACATTTATACTTTTTATCAAAAGAGCACTTAGGATAAATTTAGTCTAAATTTTTATCTTAATCCTGATAATTCAAAATAAAGTTTTAAAAATTTACATATGCAAATATATTTTTTTACCTAAAATTTTTCCACTCAGATATTTATCCCTGATTAAGAAATCTAATTTAAAATTTAATTTATAGTATATCTATATATTAATTAACTCAAATAATTTTGAATTTTTTTTTTAATCATTTTAAATTAGATTTTTTAATCAGGGTCAACTCAAAAATCAACATATTAAATCAAATAAATTGTACAAAAAAAATAACACACACCATTTTAGCTAAAAACAGAATAGTATGATAATTATGAAAAGTGTTCAGTCTTTGTTATTTTTCACTATTCATGATACTGAAATCAGCAAACATCTGAAAATTTAAAAAAAATTTTTTTTTTAATTTGCATTTTTAATTTGTTGCAATTTCTACATGGAAAGAACAAGATGACACTGGATATCATCTTAGATTATACTCAGTGATATCTGTGGTGAAAAAAATTTTTAGATAGTAGCTAAAAAAAATCCAGATTATACTGCGTGATATCTGGATTATACTCATTATAATCTGGAGTAATCGGAAAAAATAGACCTGGAAAAAATTTTAAAGATGAAAAATTCATATCATTTCATTAAAATTATTATAAAATAAAAATTATAATGATAATAATTGTATCACACTCACAATTTTCCTGAAAAACAAGCACCCCCAGAATGATCATTCTATTTTTTGTTACAAAAAAAAAAAAATTATTATTATTATTATAATTTTAACGAAATAATATAAATTTTTCATAATTTAAAAATTTTTTACGGGTCTATTTTTTCCGGGATTCGTAATCTGGATGATACTCATTGTAATCAGGATTATACTAGCTACTATCTGTAATTTTTTTTCACTTAGTATAATCTGGGATGATATCCAGTGTCATCTTGTTCTTTCCGTGTAGATATAAAATTTTTTACTAAATTTTTTTAATAATAATTTATTTATTAAAAATTGACAATGTCTATTAATTTCAGTATCTTTACTATTCACAAATAATATAAACTTTACAATCTAACATTGAACTTTAAAATTGAAGAAGCTCCACTTTACAAACATCATGATACGCGTTGCGTATCAGCGCGTAGGGAAAACAGCTCTCCAGAAGATCCATCGTCAAAAAAGGGGATTCTTGAACAATTTCATTGAGCAGAAGATAAATAGACTCCCGGTTCTTGATGCTATCTTTATCATTTTCCTGCCCTAGTCTCAACAAACTGGACGAAGCAAGCGCCAAAAACTCTTTCATCCTGTCTTCAATGTCGTTTTGTCCACAAATCGTAAAAAGCGCCCCGAAGATATTGTTAATAGCAGTAGCGATGCAATGAACATTATTAGAATGTCCCTCTAGCGACGCGCGATAAAATGAATTTTCATTGCGCGCTAATTTCGGAATGGAAACAGCAATAAAAACCATCAGAAGACAAACAATCAGATCTTCTTCCTCCTCCGACACATTTGAATCATCATTAGATTGACTTTTTAGAGCATTAATAAGCGCGGGGTCAACTTTGCATGTTAACCCAACAGCTGACGTCATTTCGGAGACCAAATTCATCGGATCGTCAGAAGGCAAATGGTGCCGCAAATCAGCAATTGAACTCAGAAGAAACGGAATTTTCTCCTCTAGAACATCATTGAGCGCATCTTGCGCGAGCTGCCTGAAGCTGAGGATCACACCAATAATAGTAAACCTCTGCAAAACATTCTCTACACTGTGCAATCGTTTGAACTGATCAATCATTATCTCCGGTTTATCAAAGTTTGTCCTCAAAGTTATCAAAACTTCTCTATTATTGACCACCAGTTTCTTCAACTCCTGGACCTGACTAGAGATGTGCCACATCAAAGTTTCATTGAGCATTTTCATACCATAGGGACCAATAAGTTCCGCCAGAGCTCGAAGTTCGTTAATATCCGTAAACTCTTCAGCATTAAACGGAATCGCTCCTTCAGCCGACAAACTAACAAAAGCTCGTTGGTTCGCAGAAAAGCATATATTCCCACCACTGACTCTCCTTAGCAACACGTCTGAATACCACTGGGTATACAAAGCAGCAATCGTCTTATCACCATGACTGTCAACAGGCTGGGTCTGCTGAAGCAGCGCGTTATTGAATATCCTGGTGATGTCTATATGAACGTAATTTTCAACAGACTGCAGCACATTCATATAAGCTCTGATACTAACCACCAACTCAGACGGTTTTGCAATTTCACTGGACTCTGGATTGAACATCACCATTCCCACTAAAGCTCGCGAAAACCTTGCTTCAAGATGTTGGTTCAAATATTCTCGGGAAGCGAAGGTAATATTCCAAACTGTGATTGCAGGGCAGTAATTTATCGCATGGCAAAGTTCCGTTAAAGCCATATGTAACTTGTCCATCGTAGTAAGTTGCTCTCGTGTTCTTCTGTAGCTTTCTACTCCCGGTTTCTGTATTTCACTGACGTTCTTCTTGTTTTTGTCCTTCTTCTTGCGGTTGAACGCCTGGGATATCAATTGCGCGCAATGTTTCGGCAAAAGTCGGTCGCTCATATTGCATTGCTCGTCGCAGATGGTCGTGATAATATTCTTGGCCTCCTTGGCCATTTCATTGAGAAACATGTCGACGATAGACCGGCTTCTGTCATGAATGTGGTGCCTTTCTTCGGGGCAAAGTTGGTGAGTTGAAGTTTGAAAGTGGCTGCAAATCAGCGGATAGGCTATTATAAATCTATTTTGAGCTGGAAATTCAAGACACATGTGGAATTGTTCCTCAAAAACTTTGCTGTAAAAGCAATAAATCGACAAATCTGAAGTATCGATAAGCATTTCGTCCAGATAGTCGATCATTTTCGTGTGGAAGATTACCGTATCCATAAAACCCGCCAATTCGCGGTTATCCATAAGACTCAAATTGCAATTACTCACAGACATGTAGGCTTGTAACCTGATCCAGTCGAGTCTCAGCCCACGGAAATCAAAGAGTTCGTTTTCTTCAACCTGTTTCACGGTAAGGCTGGCCATACTGGAGCACAAATCACTCAAAATAACGCCTTCTTCTTCTGGAAGACCCGACAAATTTTGGATGATCTGGTGGAGGAATGGGGCGTCAAATCCTGACAAATACTGAACATAATACCTCTGAAGAACTTGGGAGTATTTTCTCACCAAAGCTCTTAGTTCTTCGCAGTGAAACAGCAGCTCAGGAAGCTGCCGGTCCACCAAATCTTCGTTTCCTCGAGCCTTGCTTTTCCCCTGAGTCGGGGGATTTTCACCGTGTCTTATGATCCAGAGGACTTCGTCCCTAGCGTGAGACAGACCCATGAATACTAGGAGTGCTTTTGGACCAAGAAGACCTGGCTGGTCGCTCAGAATCAGCCCCAAGTCTTTTAAAGCAGCTCTGAGAAATTTTCGCTTTTCTCTGTGCCTATAAGCGGACTTTTGGACCGCTTGGGTGTAGCAGTCTTTTACCTCGGAGATCCGCTTGCTGTAACCCTTGATGCTTTCGAAAAAAGACTGTATATACTGGTGGATATAAATAACCTCATCACGAAAGAGGGTTAATACCCAACCGGATTCCAGGGCACTGGTCCACAGTTTGTTCGAGTGGTCTTGACTTAAAACCGTATGACAGAGGGTAAATCCGAGGATTATCCATTTTTCTACTTTATCTATACTAAGAGTTTCACAAGACATTATTTCGGTAGAGGCGGCCTTTAATATTTTGCCCGGACTACCAATTATACTTAACTTCTGATCCGCTCGCCAGTTATCCGCGGTCATATTTCTGCTGGGATATATCGCCCAGAGCGAATTCAACGCGCCACGGAGTAAATTTAAGTGGGGAATAAATTCTTCGGAAAGTTTCTTTAGCGGAATGTCGTAGTCTACGATCATTTGTCCGAGTCGGGGGAATGTATTGTCGCTTTTCTTGTTAACCATCTCATAGGCGATGTTAAAAAGCCCCAATACTGCCTTGCGGTCTTCCCACTTTGAAAGTAGGATCATCAGAGTTATATAGGTGGATATCAAGTCCAAGTACGCCTTGGTTAGGTCAAAGTTAAGGGTGATGTCTAGGAAAACCCCGCAAGCGTCCATCGTGGTCAACAACTCGCAAACGTTATCTTTAAAGTCTAGCAAGTCTACAATTGTGTAATAGTACAGTGACAACGATTTAACTATTTCATTACGCAAGTTTGTTACCGTCTGAAACCCCTTGGCGTCGACGTTCGGGAACTTCTTGACTATCAGCTTTATAGCCGACTCCAATGATTTGTCAGCCAATACTGTCGGCGGTTTTGACTTTGTGTCGCAGGCTTTTTTTATGTTGTACAACCGCGTCAGCATTCCTATGCCCCGGTCGTTCAGGATTATCAGCTTTTCGGCTAATTTTTGTTGGCTGGGCAGCACTGAGCGAGACATTTTTTTTATTAATTTTTTATGACTACTTTTAACTCTGTGATATTATATTTATAATTTTTTTTATAAAAATAAATTTACTGTTTCAGGCACTGGTTTTTTAAACTGGTTACTGAAAAAAATAAATAATTAAATAAAATATTTATTAAAATTAATGTAAATAATTGTATTAAATATATTTACATAGTATTACTGATGAGTGATGAATAATGAATGGGGCGGTTACCAGATATGCGTAAAACGTATTTATGGATATATTTTAGTAGTATAAAAAGTATTATGCACTTTATATAAAATTTTTGGTAATATATACTATATATAATATAAAAAAAATATTTTAGTAACTGAATTTAATGACAATTTCATTTTACACTACACTTTTGTGACAGCACTCCAACATTGCGGGGATTATAAACAAATATGTGTGTGTTTATGCGTGGAAGGTTAAGGCTTGAGCTGACGGTTGAGTATCGATTGGAACTCTATCTAACGGCGGAGAAAAAAGTTTATATTCACTCATTTAATGTCCGGTCGATAAGGCCCAGTTCTAACTACCGATTGCTGCGGGCCCATTTATTATAAATAATACTAAAGTTAGCCGACGTTTTTAATTTTTTAATAATTAAATTAGAACAAAAAAAAATTTTTTTTTAATTGCACTTACAGTTTTTAAAGTTTTTTACAAATGAAATTTTTTTTTTATTTTTTTGTAATAATTTTTTCAATAACAAGAAATTCTAAAAATTTGTATATATCGACTAACTTAATTTTCATTTATTATGAAAATTAATAATACTAAAGTTAGCTGACATTGTTAATTTTTTAATTTTTTTTTAATAATTAAATTAGAACAAAAAAAAATTTTTTTTTAATTGCACTTACAGTTTTTAAAGTTTTTTACAAATGAAATTTTTTTTTTATTTTTTTGTAATAATTTTTTCAATAACAAGAAATTCTATAAAAATTTTTATATATCGACTAACTTAATTTTCATTTATTATGAAAATTAATAATACTAAAGTTAGCTGACATTGTTAATTTTTTAATTTTTTTTTAATAATTAAATTAGAACAAAAAAAAATTTTTTTTTAATTGCACTTACAGTTTTTAAAGTTTTTTACAAATGAAATTTTTTTTTTATTTTTTTGTAATAATTTTTTCAATAAAAAAAAATTATAAAAATTTTTAGATGTCAGCTAACTTAATTCTCATTTATTATGAAAATTATGTTAGCCGGTATCTGAAAATTTTAATAATTTTTCTTTTTATTGAAAATTATTACAAAAAAAAAAATTTTTCATTTGTGAAAAAATTGAAAAACTACAAGTGCAGTTTTTAAAAAATATTTTTTAGTTCTTATTTAATAAAAGAAAAAAAATCAAGAAATTAAAAATGTCGGCTAACTTTATTATTACCCATTTGTTTAATTATTTTTTATTTTTTATGAAACTGACTTTTTTTTATAATACATTTTAAAAGTTAATTAACAATAATAATTAATTTAAGAATTTTAGATTAAAAAAAATTTTTTTATCTAATGAAAAATTAGAAAAAAATTTAAGAAGAAAAGTTACACATTTATAGGAATTTAAAAAAATTATTAATGCAATTTTTAAAAAATAATTTATTAATTAAACAAAATTAATCAAGTTTCTGATAATTTTAGTATAATAATTAATACTAAATAACTAAATTTTAAAAATAGCATTTATACTTTATTTTTAATCTCTAAGAGTAGAGTTTTTATTTTTTCATTAAAATTTTACCTATTGAAAAAAATGTCACGTTTCTGCTGATTCTAGTTTAATGATTTTCCATTATAAAATTAAATATGAACACCCGATTTTTTATGTTGAAGATGATGTAGAAAATGAGTTTGAGTTTTTTCTTTCATTGAATATTCATAGAATATTTATAAAGATTTAGTATAATAAATTTTTTTGACTAAAAATAAATTTATGCAATATATATTAATATATTTAATATTTAATATTCAATAAAATTAATAAAAATTTATAATAAACTGAAAAATTTCAGATTCGATCGACTCGCTGCGGAACACTATTGTCTGAGGATTAAACTCCTTGGGGATTGTTATTACTGCGTATCTGGATTACCCGAGCCAAGACCAGATCATGCCCACTGTTGTGTGGAAATGGGATTGGATATGATCGACGCTATTGCGTAAATATCACAAATATTTATTAAATAAACACTAAAACCAGAGTACAGTCATTTATACACGGAAAAAAGTAAACTGTAATAAATAAAAGTCGATTTATAATAAGTAATGATCAACTGCTAGAAATTAACATTTCAAACAGTAAAATCGTAATTTTTCTATTCACTTTATAATATTTACCATTTAAACGATACAATTTACTCTTTACAAGGAAGAAAATACTATTTCAAACAGTAATATTCGCTATGTAAATGTCTAAAATGTTTAAGTATAATAATTAAGAATTCAGACTTTGATATTTATCATTTCGAACCTAAAAAAAGATCTTATGATATGTAAAAAGTAAAGAATAAAGTTAGTAAATTTCTAATACAAGCAAACGTCAATATTTACAAAGTAAAATGGTAAATTTTAAACGCAACGCTAAAAATCAAACTGTAATTATTGACTTGCTTGGACTGATAAAATGTATATTTTAAAAGTATAATTTTTACTGTTTCAAATGTTAAATTCTCCCAGAGTGAGACCCTCTTCTCTTTCATCTGAGTTCCCCTTCTCCTCATAATATGGACTATATATTGAAATGGCAATTTTTACTGTTTGAAACTGTAATTTTTTAAGATGAAAGAGTCGTTATTTACTATAGTGACAGCTACTAATCACTTATTTTGGATATTAAATTATAAATTGTGGCTTTTATACTTTCTACATTAAGTTCTGTGATATTTATATCTTTGCCACCCCGATGTCCGCTGTACTGTTTGAAACTATAAAAATTAACCGGAATCCGAGTGAATATTACAGTTTACTTTTTTCCGTGTAATTTTTTTTAAGTCAAAAAATAATCTCCAAAAAAAAAATTACCCACCCCAGTGCGAATTAATAATTATAAACAAAAGTTCCATAACTTTTACGGGAAAGTTTAATAATTTTTTAATAAAAAAAAGTAATTATGTCTCACTGGTTAATAAATAATTAATAAAAAGTCACTTTACTGTACTTTCTTCCTTAACTCATTTTTTTTCCTTCATTTCGCATTATCCTTACAATTTTTAACCGAAAGGAGGTCTGCATAAATTCACTGTTGTTTAATTTTAAAGATCTCCATTAAAAAAAATTTATAATGTACATCACAAGCAGCCTCGATTACTTATTTAAAACAGTATTTTGCGTCTCTGATAATAATATTACAATGTTCGAGAGTGAACGCAAACGCGCGTCCTCTTTAATCTCCCATTTCCACTGCTCTAATTACAATCCTGAAAAATAGGAAACGAGAATAGAAGAAAGTACTTTAAATTTAAAAATAAACTCCAAAAAATCAACCGCTGACTTAAAACAATATTTCCAAGTGAAGTATGGAAAAAAATTCACCGAGTAATTTTTAATTGAATTAACGATGTTTATCATTAAAAATCTCATCCAATATTCTCATTATTCTTTATCATTTTTCATTTTATATAATAGCCGGTAGCTTCTTTTGTGCATCATGTAATATTATAATACACCGGATTACGATCCTATCTCTCATATAATAACTGTAATAAATAAAAAATGTGATCATCTAGGTACTCAAAGCATTAATTTTAAATATCTGAATTTAATTATTAAGAAGAGTCATTTAAAAAATAAATTCTACACTGAGAGAAAAAATTTATTTTGAAAATTATGGAAATTGTTACGTCAAGAAATTTTGAGATAAACAACTTGCAAATTTTCGTCCAAAATTTTATTTTTTCAAATTTAAAAACTTTTTTTTAACAATAAAATTAATGAGAAAAATTTTAATTTTTTAAATTAAGAAATAAAATTTTCAACAAATTAATTTCTTGTCATAACAATGTTCATTTTTTCTGAAAGTAATAGATAATAAGCATATAAAGTAAAGATATAAGCTCATCTCGATGTTACACTCATCAAGACCTTTCATTTGAGTACCCACATCAATTTTTCATTTATTTATATATATTATATATATGTACATATGAAAAATATATCAAAATGCATGTGGGTACTCAAATGAAAGCTCTTGATGAGTGTAAGATCGGGATGAGCTTATACCTTCAAAAACGTCAATAGTTAAGAAAGTACAGGACATTTTAACAAATATCTTGTGAACTATTGACATTTTTAAAGATATAAGCTCACCTCGACATTACACTCATCGAGACCTTTTCTTTGAGTACCCACATCAATTTTTCATATATTTTATATATTTATAAATATGAATATATAAAAAATATATCAAAAATGCATGTGAGTACTCAAATGAAAGCTCTTGATGAGTGTAACATCGAGATGAGCTTATGTCTTTAAAAACGTCAATAGTTAAGAAAGTACAGTGCAATTTAACAAAAGTCATTATTAAATAAAGCAAAATTTTATTTATTTATAGTACACAAGTCACATAGTGACTGCAAGATTGCTAGTAATTATTGTCTGAATAATTTTTTTACCCCCATAAAATTTTCTATAAATTATAATTTTTGAAAAGTAATTTATATTTATTGACAGAAAATGAAATCGATTGTTCCCCTGTTGATTGTATTAGCCGCGTCTTTGTTATAATTAAGCGGGTCAATATAAAAGCACTCGATATGAGCCAAATATAGTTAGTTTGCACAGAAGTTAATTAACTTGGTGACGTTAATTTAACAGGCTCGTGAGAGAGGTCATGGCGGTGAATGTTAACATGAGGGTTGGAATTCATACGGGGAGAGTCCACTGCGGCGTACTGGGGCTCAGAAAGTGGCAATTTGACGTCTGGAGCAATGATGTAACTCTTGCTAACTACATGGAGAGTGGCGGAATTCCTGGGTAATTTTTTCCTTCATTATACTTATCATTATCACTGTATCTTATCAATTACTGATTTCTTTCTCAACATAGCAAAAAAATTAACTTCAAATTTTTTTTTCTTTTTTTTACATTCTAAAAAAAAGCAATTTAAACAAATTATTCAAAGAATAAAATAATGCAATACCTGTCCAGGGTTGGAGTAATCCCTTAAGTCGATTAATTGTTCGGCAAACAATTTATTTCAGACGAGTTCACATTACCAAAGAAACCCTAGACTGTCTGGGCGACGATTACGAAGTAGAAGAGGGCAACGGCGGAGAACGAAATTCTTATTTGAAGGAACACAATCTCAAGACGTATTTAATTGTACCTGGGGACACATTCAAAGACAATTTGACGAGCCCGAGTTTGAGAAAAGGCTATTCTGTCAACGGCAATGTGTCCAAAGAAATGCGAATGATGGGCCACGGATCGCAGCACGGAAAACATTCCAAGTATATTTATTGTTTGTTATTTAGAATTTATAATTAATTATTGCCGAGAAGAATTAAAAGGTATTGTGAAAAATTAATGCAGGCTGGGGTTCGGCTGTGAGACAATTGAGACA
This sequence comes from Cotesia glomerata, assembly GCF_020080835.1. Classification (NCBI taxonomy): domain Eukaryota; kingdom Metazoa; phylum Arthropoda; class Insecta; order Hymenoptera; family Braconidae; genus Cotesia; species Cotesia glomerata. The sequence continues at coordinate 26,672,774 of NC_058160.1, forward strand.
GAGAAAGACCCCGAGGATGAGGTGAACGAGTATCTCATGAGGGCTATTGATGCTAGAAGCATCGACAGACTTAGATCCGAGCACTGTACACCTTTTATCCTGACCTTTCGGAGGCCGGATATAGAAGAAAAGGTAGACCCTATTATTATTATTATATTATTAATTTTTTTTTTTTTTAATAAAAATCAACAAAGATGCAGATGAAATTTTTTTTCATCGATTTTTAATAAAAATTTATTTCAGTACTCGAGAGAACGAGATCGAATGCTGTCGGCGTATTTCGTTTGTTCGGGATTCGTTTACGTAATTGTTGTGGTTGCAATCGCCATCAGTTTATCTGGGTTTGTTAATTTTTTATTTGTGGTATTGATATTATTGTATATTGTTGATATATCACATATCTCACCGAGTAAATTAAGCGATATTTTTTATTTTCAATCATTTTTTTTTTTAATTAAAATCTCTTGTTTAAATTAAAATATAAAATGCAATTGTTAATAATTTTATGATTTTTCAGGAGTATATATTTTTACGTGTGTACTGGAGTGAGTTTATTCATTATTGTTCTGATAAACAGTATTCTTCTCGCTGAGAAAAATGAGGTACAGTTTAATTGAATATTAAAAAGCTAAATTTTGTTGCAAAAGAATATCGAGAGATTGAATATTGACTTATTCTTCTCTTTGGTTTTAACTTATCATCTCTCAATTCACTGTTCTATTTGTATTCAGATTCGCTGAACTTTCAAATATACATCACATTCATGAAACTTTAATATTTACATATATCAGTTGGATATTAAAATTTATTTTATATTCTTTGGTGAAGTAGAATATAATATTTATATACATTTTTTTTTATTTTTACAGAAAATACCTGAGTGGATCAGAAATGTATCGATAGCTATTTTTGAAAACCGTATGATCGCTCAAAGTATTGCGACAATCGTAGTCTTCCTTACATTTTTAACTATTTTGTCACCATTAGTAAGTTTTTTTATTGTATTAAATTATTACTCGCTTTTTTTATTGTATTAAATTATTATTCGTCTTACAAAAAATTATCTTTCTTTTTAAATTTATAAAATCAATAAATTAATCTAATTTTTTAATAAATAAATTTCTAAAAATTATTTAAAATTTTGTTTCAATTTTTTTACTAATAAAAATCTTAAAAATTATTAAAATCTGTTAATTTCAATTTTATAATTTTTGGATAATTTATACTTCTATTAATTATTTAAGAAATTTTTAAAACGAGTTCTGTTAAATTAAAAATTTTTTCCATAAAAAAAATGTAAAATCTAATATCCATAAATTTAAAAAAATAAATAGGTCACACTAGACAACAGTACAGCCTGTAGTAATAACACTTGGACAAGAAAATCTCATGACAATTCAACAGTATTGGTTCAAATTCCTGGAGCAACAGTACCATGTTATTACACCCTATTCGCTGACGTAAGAAAAAAAATACTTGAAGCTACCTATAGAATAACGTTACTGCTAGTTTAATTTAAAGACAGTGTTGAATAAAAAAGTATATTGATAAAAAAATTAAGTTGACTCAAGAGCCGAAATCTTGAACCAAGGATACCATTTTGAAGAAAATAATTTTCTTCAGTAAAGAGAATAAATTCTTGATTTAAGTAAATTTTTCTTGTCTCAAGAATTTATTCTCTTGACTCAAGAAAATCATTTTCTTCAAAATGGTATTCTTGGTTCAAGATTTTGACTCTTGAATCAAGTTGATTTTTTATCAGTTCACGAAAAAAAGTAAACTGTAAAATTCACTCGGATTCCGGTTAATTTTTATAGTTTCAAACAGTACAGCGGACATCGGGGTGGCACAAATGTAAATATTGGAAAACTTAATGTAGAAAGTGTACAAGCCACAATTTATAATTTAATATCGAAAAATTACAGTTTCAAACAGTAAAAATTGCCGTTTCAATATAGAGTCTATACTATGAGGAGAAAGGGAAGGTTTCACACTCGGATAATTTAACATTTGAAACAGTAAAAATTCTACTCTTAAAATATATATTTTACCAGTCCAAGCAAATTAATAATTATAGTTTGATTTTTAGCGTTGCGTTTAAAATTTACCATTTTACTTTGTAAATATTGACGTTGCTTGTATAGAAATTTAGTAACTGTAGTTTATATTTTTTACATATCATGCGATCATTTTTTAGGTACGAAATGATAAATATCAAAGTCTGAATTCTTAATTATTATACTTAAACATTTTCGACTTTCACATAGCGAATATTACTGTTTGAATTAGTACACAGAGAGAAAAGAATAGAACTTATTCCTATGTTAGAATGGTAACAATTACCATGTTACATAGTAACGGAAATTTTTGTGAGAACCCTGTGTAAATTTGCTAATAAAAATCTTAAAATTTGTGATAAAAATATGAATAATCACTCATTCGATGCGGAATTAAATTCTGAAAATAATGTTGTTCTTTTTTTATTTTTTTGATGAAAATTTCAATTTGTTATTAACAAAAAACATAAACAAAATAACAAATCTCAGTTTTTCGTAAATAACTCAATAACTATTGGTGATATCAAAAATCGGAAAAAAGATTCTTAAAGAAGAGGAAATTTCTGAAAAAAGTCTCGACTCCCGGAACTCTAGCTTGAAAAACAATAATTTTTATTTGATGTTGAAAATAGGGTTCCGCGCAACTGCTGTCGTATTTTAGCATCGGCGCGGCCGTGTGACAAAAGTCGCGCGGAACCCTATTTTCAACATTAAATAAAAATTATTGTTTTTCAAGCTAGATTTCCGGGAGTCAAGATTTTTTTTCAGAAATTTCCTCTTCTTTAAGAATCTTTTTTCCAATTTTTGATATCACCAATGGTTATTGAGTTATTTACGTAAAACTGAGATTTTTTATTTTGGTTATGTTTTTTGTTAATAACAAATTGAAATTTTCATCAAAAAAATAAAAAAACGACAATATTATTTTCAGAATTTAATCCCGCATCGATTGAGTGATTGTTCATATTTTTATCACAATTTCTAAGATTTTTATTAGCAAATTTTCACAGGGTTCTCACAAAAATTTCCGTTACAATGTAACATGGTAATGGTTACCATTCTAACATAGGAATAAGTTCTATTCTTTTCTCTCCGTGTATTTTATTCTATGTAAATAATAAATTGTAGCATTTAAATGATAAATATTATAAAGTGATTGTTAAAATCACGATTTTACTGTTTGAAATGGTAATTTTTTCCAGTTGATCCATACTTATTATAAATCGACTATTATTCATTACAGTTTACTTTTTTTAGTGTGTAAATCTAGCCATATAGCAGTTTAAATCTCAATAACAATTTAATTACAGTTATTCCCGGTGCTGGTGATGCTAGTGATGGTCACCTGTGCAGTCTACCAGATCTTGACGTCAGTTTTCAAAGTAGCGGTGCTGAGCATAATCGTGGCCTGCTACTTGGCAGTGAGCATATATCAATCCTCGAAAGAGGAGGACATTGATCAATCAGGGAGATGGTTGGCCGGAGTGCTGGTGATATTCTTCATGGCCTTCCTGGTGGCTCACTCCCAACATACAGAGGCGACTTACCGCCTTGACTTCCTCTGGAAGCTCCAGGCGACCGAAGAGAAGGAGGAAATGGAACATTTGAAGGCTTACAACCAAAAGCTTCTTGCAAACATCCTGCCGGAGCATGTCGCCGCGCACTTCCTCAGAACTGTAAACTCTGATGTACGTAATTAGACTTTCATCGTTCCCCGTGTACTGTCACCTTATATTGTTATATGCTGTATATTATTCTCTGCCTGATGTATTATGTATAATATATGATGTATAATGTCTCGTTCGTCTCTAGGTTGCTCTCTCTCTCTCTCTCTCTCTCTCTCTTACTGTACTTGTGTTATGTTTCAGGAACTCTATCACGAGCAATGCGACTTTGTGTGCATTATGTTTGCGTCAATTCCAAACTTCTCAGAGTTCTACGTCGAGTTGGAGGCTAATAATGAGGGTGTTGAATGTCTCAGACTTTTGAATGAAATAATTGCCGATTTTGATGAAATTCTTGCAGAGGATAAGTTTAAGTATATTGAAAAAATTAAAAGCACGGGAGCTACTTATATGGCAGCTTCAGGTTTGTTGCAATTTTTTTTTGATTAGTATACTGTGAAAAATTGTTAATTCAAGTGTAATTTGGATAAATGCTTGAAAATTTATTAGTAAAATTACAGTTAATTTTTTAATAATTATTATCGGAAAACTAAAGGCAAATTTTATTAAAAATTTTTATTTTCTTTGTCTAAATATCTTTTTTTTTTTTTACTACTAAGTAAAAGAATTATTTTTAAAAAATTATTTTCATTGAATTTTTTTTTTTAATTATTAATTTTATATAATTGTATTTGTTAACAAAATAAATTAGATAAAAAATCAAAACTAAAAATATTTTTACAAATAAAAATTTTTTAAAAGTAGTTTTTTCTATTTATTTATTTAAAATTAAATTTTTGCGTATTTTAATTAATTTATTGTTAAAAAATTTTTGTTCAATTCTTTATAAAAATTTGCATTATTTTATTTTATTAAATTACTTTTTTTGCTCGACGGGCAGAAAGCGTCAACTTTCGGCCCGCTTCGCTAAACGAAAGTGCCGATTTCTGCCTTCGTCGAGCAAAAAAATAGTATACACTCCACGGGACGTAAATAAGAAAGCCTCAGATCACATGTTTGTCAACCTCGGTTTCGCCTCGGCCGACAATTACATGTGATCCGAGACATTCCTTACTTTACTTCCCTAGGTGTGTAATATACTATATTTGAAAAAAATCGACAAAATTTAATTAAAAATTAAAAAAAAATTACTTGAAATGAAGATAACACTGATAAAATTATTTCACAGTATACATAGTTAATAAAAAATATTAAATAAAATAAAATAAAAAAAATGATGACAGGTCTAACAAAAAGTACCTGTGATATGAAAGACTACAAACACATAACGGCGATGGCAGATTACGCGTTGCGAATACGTGATCAGCTGGCCTACGTTAATGAACACAGCTTCAATAACTTCAAGATGAGGGTCGGGATCAACATCGGACCAGTTGTGGCGGGAGTGATAGGCGCACGTAAACCACAGTACGATATCTGGGGAAATGCCGTTAATGTTGCCTCGAGAATGGACTCGACAGGCGTGTTGGATAGCATTCAAGTGACACAGGAAGTACGGGATATTCTAAGTGCCAAAGGCTATCCACTTACTTGTCGTGGCCCCATTCAGGTCAAGGGTAAAGGAAATATGATAACTTACTTTTTGGACGGGCCTAACGATCCTAACAAACTAATGGCTACTATACCTGAAAACGATTCACACTTTAATTACAACAATCTCGACATCAGTAGCCTCTCTGTTGACAAAAAAGCCTCATCTGTTATCACTAGCTAGACACTTTCTGATAAATTTTATTCATTTTTTACTCTTATCTCTTTAGCACGCAATCAACCTATTTTTTATTTTTATTTTATTCTTTTTACTAAAACGAAAATTTTATTCGTTCGTTTACGCGTTCGATGCATGAACGATGTTCGATATAGCGATTCTTATATTTTATTAGCTGCTATTATATAAATATATATTTATAATATATAATGTGTGTGTTGAATTTTAAATAGATAAAATAATAATTGAAAAGACTTGAAGCGGATATAAATATTTTTAATATACGATAACAAGAATCTCTTTAAAATAATTATTAAATTATTGATTTTTTGGTACAAACGAGATTTTTATTACTATTATTAAACTAATTTATTATTATGTACTCGTTATGAATTATTTATTAGTGTATCATAATAATTCAATTTTTTATTTATCACGCACATCATATTGTATTCAATATTTATTATTTATGATTAGCGATAAGTATTATTTAATGTTTTTTAATTAAAATTTCATTTCTTACGACAATTGGTTAGACTAAAAAAATTTTTAAAGCTTAAAATATTTTTAATTCATTAATAAAATTTAAAAGTATTAAAAATAAATTTTTGAATTTTACTGAGTTGAACATAAAAAATTTTAAACTTAAAATATTTTTAGTTTTGTAAACTTTTTATTAATCAAAATTCAAAATTAAAAATTATTTAAAATAATTTTTTATATTTTTTAGAATCTTATTCGTCTGACCAATTGACGGTATGTCGCTCCGACTGTCGGTAGAATGATTTTGCGCTGATAATAACTGTTAAATGTACATACTTCACTGGCGGGATAATTGAATCCCATGTAAATTATTTAATACCAAACTAATGTATTTATTATTATTTAAGTAAATAATAATTAGTAATTAGCAGATTAAAAACTCTTCTCTAAACGACTAAAAATTGTAATGTACTTAATTTATATTTATAATTATTTACATTCCTTCTTACTCTCATATTTTTTCAGCAATACAATTTTATAGATGAAATAAATTGGAAGTTTTTAATTTAAAAAATTAAATTGAAAATGAGTGTTTAATCAACGACACTGTACAGATAACAACGAAGAAATTGAATGCTTTAAATCGTTGTAGGTGAAATATCCGATAGCTAGCCTTCTTAAAATTATTGCTTTTTAAAAAAATGAAATAAACATTCAATAAATAAATTAATTTCACATATTAAAAATCAATAAAATTATAAGAAATAATTATTATTTTTTGTGTAAAATTTTGAAGGCTGAGAAGATAATTTACCTGGTCTGTAATTATAAAAAAAAAATCAAATAAACTATTTACAATTACAATTAAAAATTTATAAATTTCCTTTGTGATTAAATAAAAAATGTTTTAATACGATAAACAAAGCTAATGTGTGGTTAAAGGATAATAGGCTTAACATTACCAGAAATAAAAATCTAATTACGGACGATTGTGGCAATGAAAATGACTGCTTTGCGGATTAGTGAGAGTTTAATGAATTAGTTATCTGTTAACAAGAATAAAATTGCGTAATTATAATAATTATGTTTCAATTTTTATTGACTGGCAGGTCCAGAAATACAGAAGTCAAGTCTGTTGTGTATTTATTATTTTTGCGTTATTATTTAACTAGTAATACGCAAAAATAGTAACCGAGTACTAAAATATGTGATAACTGATAACTGATATGATAAATTAAAAATTAATAATGATAATAATTTTATTATTAAAAGTACATACAAGTATTTGAAGATTGAATTGAGTAAATGTTAATAATTAGTTAAAAAGTAGAGGGTATATTTATTGTTGTGATTTAAATGTGCAGAAAATGTAAATGTTAAATGTAACGCGTGATTGATTATGCAATATGTTTATCTTTATTTATTTTAAATAATTGCTGACGTTTTGAAATATGTAATGTTATATAATACAAAGAATTTTAAAAATGCAACAAATATAATTATAAATGTGGTTTAAAGGAACCTAAATGTACCAAAGATTTATCTGAAATAAGTAACGTAGTTGAGAAAAAATCTAACGAGCCAATAAAGTTATTTGGATAAAAATAGTCAATATAATTTGTCTCAGAGATAATTATTAATTATTAATTATAAATTATATGAATATAAATTTTATCTATGTATATGTATATGTATAAAATTTAATAACTGTTTAAAGTCTACTACAAACTTGACTATGACGTATCTTTGAAGGCCTAAGAAAATATTTTATCTTAATTGACTTAAAATTTGCTTTATGTGCAATATTTAATTCTGATTAAAAAAATATGATCGTAATTAATGATAAATAAATTTTTGATTAAAAAAAACTTTTTCTGGATTTATTTTATCCTATTTTTATTTTACTTTTTATTTATTGTTCAAAACATGCTTAATTTTTTAATTATCAAATAATTGATACTGAAATAATTAATTAGTACTAAAATTTTAAGTTTTAAACTTTTAATAAATTTCTATTTTATAATTTTTAGTCACAAAATGTAATTAAAAATTATTTTTTACTAGTTGCATGTAATTAAAAAATTTTCAAAGTTTCTTCTTATGATAATTTTATTTTTTTTCCTAGGAAATTCACAATTAAATTATAAATCTCTATTTTAATTTTAAAAATTGTTAAACTATATTTCACAAATTAAAAATAAAAATCAACTAAGAAAAATTGCATTGGCAATTATTTGAAACGGGTCTAGCAAGTTTGTAAGAAAAAACTGGACCTGTACTCACACAAGTACACCACAAGAGTGTAATTCAAATCGATAAGCACGGAAACACATGGTCTGGGGTTCTTGCGCAGTACCTAGTTATCGTAATAGAAATATCTCTACGAAAGTTTAGTCAGTAAACGCATGTGCTGTCGGCTAAAATCCACCTATAAACACGTGCTCGATGGATTTTTTTATAATTGCTCCAAAATGAAAGGTTACATTAAAAATTTTTTAATAATTTTAATTTTTTAATTTCCAATTTTCACAAAAAAAATAAATTTAAAACAATTTTACTCTAATTTAAAATTAAACGTTGAAATTTTGTTTCAATTATTGTGCAATAATTTATAAATAAATTTTCTAGTTATGAAAAATTGGGAAAAAAAATTTTTTGGATTTTTAAAAATAAAAAGAATTCTAACAAACATTTTCAATTGATCTATTTAAGAATAAGTGATTTAAATATTTATCATCTTTTTAATTATTATAAAATGTAGTTATGTAGTAACACGTTCTTGTTTGCGTCAGTGATAAGTACTAAATGTTATCATAAATGAAACTCAAGTAAAAAAAGATTATTTTTGTTTAATACACGATCGCGTTATTTAATCTTCTTTATTATTTGGTCTTATAGAATTAACGCTGACATCTAACCACTATTGTGATATATTAGATAGAGGGGATATTAAAGCTGTGATGGTCAATTTAGTTACTTAGTTACTAGTTTCTATCAAGACAATATAATATAAGTGAGAAAAATTCCAAAATGAACGAGGATTTATCTGAGGTATTTATTAAATAAAAATAGTTCATTCAAAAATTAACTACATTAATTTTTTAAGTTAAAATTATTTTATAAGTTTACCTAGATTTTTAAATTATCAATTTTTTTTTTGATAAAAAAAATAACTAAATTTTAGATAATAATTATCCAAAACAGACGATCCCAAGTGATAAACAAATACTTCGGATGGATACGATACATATCTATAGAGCCGACAATGTGGCTTTACATAATGGCATACATGATGACATCGGTTGTCGAGCAAGCTCTTTTTGTTTACAAGTCCTGCAGAGTTAATCACGGATTTTCTGAAGAAGTTTGCAGAGATATCAAAAATAATGACACCATTAATAAAATTATTCAGGTAAAAGACTTTAAGATCTTCAGGGTAAATAAAAGTGACAATTGAAACAAATTATGACTGACAACAAATGATGAAAATTAATAAATAAACTGCAATATTAAGTAATTATTTTTACAAAGGCATATTTGAAGAAAAAAATAAAATTTTGTCATTTAAAATGACACTTTATGCCATATATTTTTCTTTTGAAGCTAAGCTATAATTACACTGATTGCAAATAATTTATCTTGTAAACCAATAACTGTAATTTACAGGTAACAGTATCAGATTTCCACCAATGGAACAACATCGCCGGTCATGTAGTTCCAATAATTTTATCTCTGTTCTACGGAAACTGGAGTGATCGACGCGGTAGAAAACTTCCGTTAATAATAGGTCTTCTGGGGAAAATTATTTACTCCGGAATGATTGTTGTAAATACTCTGAAACCAAACTGGGACTTGTTTATGATAATTTACACAGCAAGCATACCCATGGGGATGCTCGGTGGAGATCTTGCTATTTTTGGAAGCTGTTTCGCTTACATATCCGATGTTTCTTCCGCAAAACAACGCACACTGAGGGTTACTATTCTGGAAATCGCTTATCTCAGTACTATGCCAACAGGTGACGATTAAATAAAAATTATAAAAAATTATACACTGATAGAAGGATTTATTTGTATTAAAAAATATTTGTTAATAGTTAACAAATCATTTATTAGAGACCACTTTTTAGTATTAAAAAAATATTTCTTAGCATTTAAAATGATTTATTTGTATTTAATAAATTTGATATTCATTTATTAAATACTAGCATTTACCCGATGCTTCGCTCGCGTTGAAGCCCTTCGATAAATATCAAAGATCATTACATTCCAATAGAACTGAATCAATGTGATTCTAATTATTTGACAAACAATTTTTTTATCTTTCGCAAAAAATAAATTTTTTTCTTCAATAAAAGAATCCTATGTTACTTCTAATGCTTCCAAGAATATGTGTCCAAAGTTTTATGATGATCGGTTAAGTAGTTTTTGCGTGAAAGCGTAAAAAACAAACTTACATTCACATTTATAATATTAGTAGGGATTAATAAATCTTTTTAAATACTAAGAAATATTTGTTAAGGACTAAAAAGCGGTCTCTAATAAATGATTTGTTAAATATTAACAAATATTTTTAACTATAAACAAATCCTTTTATCATATATGATACTGAAATCAGCAGAGGTTTAAAAATTTTTGTTATTGATTAAAAAGATATTTTTAAAAAATTACAACCATAATTTTTCATATTTTTTACATGTAGAATTTTTCAATTAAATGGCCTGCTAATTTAATTTTCATAAAATTATGATCAATAATCCTTAATCATAAATCACAATTGTTGACTTTCAGGTATCGCGCTTGGATCATATTTGTTCACCGAGGTGTTTAACCGGTCATACACAATAATGTTTGCAATAAACACAACACTGCTCATAATATCAGTAATTTATTCGCTGATTGTATTAAAATGGCAAACAAACCCGCGACAAACGCCTCTGCTCGGTGTCAATGTCTTGACGGACTTCTTTGACAAAGAGCATGTAATTTCAACGGTTAAAACTCTGACAAAGCCGCGTTCCAAGAACAGGAGGCTTCATTTGTGGATGCTCTTTATTGCAATGACCTTTTACACCTTTCAAAGGGACGAAAAACCCATGAGCTACTTATACACCCAGAGGATTTTTCAGTGGGACGTGTTGACTTTCAGCAAATTTAGGACTTTCCAATCGTCGTTTTTTGTTGCTGGTAAATATGGTCATTTATTCATTTAAAATTTAATATTTTATTTATCAAATAAATAATAGCAATGCTAATCGGCGGACCAACATTGAGCAAATTATTGGGATTAAGAGACACCATCATTGTCATGATCGGAGCATTGTCTCATGCTGCTGGTAGAGTGTTTTTCGCTTCCGCTACTACGCCAGAAATATTTTACGCTGGTATGTTTAAATTATAGCTGTAAATCTTTGCGTTGTATATAAATTACTAAATTTATTGTCTTAATGAAAAATAATTGCTACAGGAGCCGCAGTTGCTGCTATTGGGCCGGTAGTTGCGCCGGTTTTAAGATCAATGACTTCCAAGGTTGTACCAATTAATGAACGAGGTAATTTATTTTGTTTAATTTAGTTATTTAGAAAATCTATATTATTAAGAAAATAAGCAAAATTTTGTGTCCAGGATAGTCATATGATAAAATCGGTTTTTTTAGTGAAATTAAGTGTCATTGCAAAGACCTTGACTTGAATTTGTGCCTTTTCAAGGTTTTATATAATTCTCACCAATACTCAATTTCTGATGATAAGTAATTAGGCTGCATTCGAAAATGCTCTATCTCTAGATACATAATTAAGAGATTACCTTGTATCTTATGAACTATTGACATTTTTAAAGATATAAGCTCATTCTGATGTTACACTCATTAAGATCTTTCATTTGAGTACCCACATCAATTTTTCATATATTTATATATATGTATATATGAAAAGTATATGAAAATGCATATGGGTACTCAAATGAAAGCTCTTGATAAATGTAACATCAGGATGAGCTTATATCTTTAAAAACGTCAATAGTTAAGAAATGACATTGAATCTTGTCATCTAATGATATTTTTAAAGATATAAGCGCACCCCGATGTTAAACTCACCGAGACCTTTCATTTAAGTACCCACATCAATTTTTCATATATTTTTTATATTCATATATATTATATATATTTATATATGAAAAATATACCAAAATGCATGTGGGTACTCAAATAAAAGCTCTCGATAAATGTTACATCGGGATGAGCTTATATTTTTAAAAACGCCTATATTTAAGAAATGACATTGAATTTTGTCATATAATGATATTTTTAAAGATATAAGCTCACCCCGACATTACACTCATCGAGACCTTTCATTTAAGTACCCACATCAATTTTTCATATATTTTATATATTTATATATAAAAAATATATCAAAATGCACACTGATAGAAAGATTTCTTAGCATTTAAGATTTCTTTGTATTTAAGAAATCATTTCTTAGCATTTAAAAAATATTTTTTTGTATTTAAAAAATATTTCTGAGTATTTAAAAAATATTTCTTAGTATTTAAAAAATATTTTTTAAATACTAAGAAATGATGTTTAAGAAATGATTTCTTAAATACAAAGAAATCTTTTTAAATACTAAGAAATCCTTCTATCAGTGCATGCGGGTACTCAAATGAAAGCTCTTGATCAGTGTAACATCGGAATGAGCTTATATGTATAAAAACGTCAATAGTTAAAAAAGTACAGTACAATTTAACAAAATTCATTATTTAATAAAGCAAAATTTTATTTATCTATAGTTCACTAGTCACGGCAGTCACATAGTGACTGCAATGTTGCTAGTAATAATTATTGTTGATATGATAGATAATTATCTTTGTATGATACTCATTCAAATGATCATTTGATTGATGATTACAGGAAAGGTTTTCGCCATGTTATCAGTCTGTGATAATGCAGTGCCTTTCTTTAGCGGAGTCTTGTACTCCCAACTTTACAATGAGACTTATAATACAGTACCCAGTGCAATTTATTGGCTGACTTTTGCGACACAAATTGCAGTACTGCTTCTTATTCTGTAAGTCATTGTCACTGTCATTATAATTTTTATGTAAATGATTTAATTACTGACAAGTCATGATAAATTACAATGCAATTTACTTTTTTAGTGTCATACATTTATCGTCAGGGTCTAATCAAAGAGAAAAAGAGGAAGAAGAAGAAGAAGAAGAAAAAGAAGATACTAATAATGTAAGCGAGGCTTCGACTTTAGAAGCAAATACTTCTTATGTTCAAGAACGCATAATTTCGTGAAGTATTTTGATATAAATATTTTTTTTAATTTTAATACACGGTGGTTAATCTTTAGGAGTTTTTTTGTACAAAAATTGTAATAAGAAAAAATTATAGTAATTATATTAATAGATTTTTTTTGTAGAATATTATTTTATAGTCTTCCGGAGGAAATTAGCAATGAATTGATAACGTAAAAAAATTTTTGTAAATATTAATTGTAAATAAAATTATAATGTTTAGAAAAAAATTCAGCTGTAAATTCAGATTGCACGTGTAATAATATTAATTATTTATAAATAATAATTGTACTTTATACTTATTCTCAATTGTTACATCAACAAGACTATTTTTGTAAATATGATAATCACTAATAAAAAAGAATATTTTTAAAAATAAACTGATATTTTTATTAATTTGAATAATTATTAAAAAAATGTAAAAAAAAATATAATTGACTCAGAATCTGATGTAAATGATCTTAACCTTGATTTTTAAGTACGTGTAAAATTAACTATTCTCATCATGTTATTTCCATAAAAATCATTATGCGTTGTAAATTATTCGTACATAATTTTTTATAATATATTTTTAATTATTTCCTTTATCAAAAGTCGCAAGATGATTAAGATTAATATAATTGGATCTTCGTGAATAGATAATAACTGAACTATAAATTTAAATCGTTCATGAGATAGCGTAAATAATATAAAGGTTGTCTTACTCGAATCTCAAGACGCTTCGATCCGTAATAATATTCCGGGAATGCATCCAAGCGTGATGTATAGAGTATATAATGTCTTATCTATAACTGACGAAATTAATTAAACAAAATAGTACTCGTCTAATTGGTAATTAATAATTACTCTGCAAATATATTGAAATATTGAAATTAAAAAAAATAAAAAACAAAGACAGAATTGAAATAATTTATTAAACTTTGCAATTATTTATTTTTAGTCACAAATCCTTTTTAAAATATTAAGTTTATAATTGATTCTACCATGAACGTTGAGCTTATAAGACGATTATAAACTTTGATAAGTTTATTGAATTTAATAGGTCTCTAATGATATGGTACTTTACAAAGGAATTAGAGATCAATTTACAGGAATTTTTTATGTTAATAATATATGAAATTACGGAATCAATATCTCAAATATAGTAGAATCCCTAATTTGTAAATATATTTTCTCTTTGAGAGAACAATCACCTTTGAATGAAGGCATTACATATGTAGAATATGGAGATCAAAGGATAATGACCTTTCACATGGAAAATAAAGTGGAAATTTCATTGCAATAAAAATAAAAGTTGGATTTAGTAAAGTAATTGTTCAAACAAAGAAATTATTAAAACTCTTTACAGTATTTACAGATTAAAATAAATATGCAAAGAGATTATTTCATAAAAGAAAAAATTAAAAATCAACAAATTTTTGTGTCTTTTTAATTAAACCATATCTTAAATTAATCTTATGCAAATTTTTATTAAAAAATTATCTCAATGCACATCTTTGAAATAAATTACACGTGGCATTGGAAAAAAAATTTCGAAAAAAAATCATAACAATAACTATTCTCATTGTACTTAATATTTTTGACCAGTGAAAGCGTTTCACCCATTGTGATACACCGCAATCACATATCGTGATATTGATATTCACAATGCATTGTATTATCACAAGCGTGTCAAGGCTTATTGGCTAATTATTGTTTACGAATTTGCAATAATAATATTATCATCCTTCATAATATTTTATATTCTCAATAGACACTAAATTTTTTATTTTTCTTCTATTTATTGATAAACATACATGTATATAGAGTTTTCTTCTTTGAAGATATCTTAATTTTACTCAGCATATAAATACTCGGCAATAATTTCTTTGTTTACATACAGAAAATATTCACAGTATTTTTCGCACACCGTGAAGAAAATAAACTTCCGTACTCCTTACAGAAAGAAAAAGTTATTACTTCCAACAATTTCCGGTTAATAACTTTCTCATGTATTTTTATTTTTATTGTATGAGTATATTGGCTTGCAATGTAATCTTTATCAAGTAATTAATTTACCATTGTAACTAAACAGTAATGAAATAAAATAAATAGGCGATAGTTTGTTATTGACCCAAATATTCCTTTTTTGTAATATATAAATATAATTGAGTATTCAGGACGTGAGCAAAAAATGAAAGGCTGTAAGATGGATAAGAAGCTGATATCAAAGGATAAAAAAAAACATTTTTTAACTTTTTCCTCGGACTTGCTCGTTTTTTTCCGCTGATCTGCACCATACTCGGAAAATTGAATAATTCATAGGCAATATAGGTGAATGAAGAGAAATAAACCGGAATAAGTATATTCAAAACTCAAATTTAAATTTGAAACATTACACTGTTATTTTTATTAATAACAATGAATATTATTGTAATATATAATAATTAATAATTAGCTTACGGCTGGATGGAAATCAAACCCAAGTGTTTTTTTGTTGAGTAGACAGTCATTATTTAATTTTTGTTATCCACTTGGTTTTTCAGATCGGAAATTAATTTTTAATGATTGGTTTCAGAGATTTATGTTGTTAATCAATTGCGGAATAATTGCGGTAGCAGGAACTGATAAAAAACAGACTGTTAGTCATTCAATTACTGATTGTAATGGATTTTATACTTCGATGACCTCCATGCTTTTTTTAATTGAAGGATTTCAGCTATTCGAATTATTTGTCAATTAATTTTAAATATCTGAAGTTAATCGATTGAAAATTTAGTCGAAAAATATTTACAAGTTTTTAATTTTTCGGTAGAACAATTTTTGTAATAAAGATATGATTTTTACAAAAAAAATTGTGACCCGGAAAATTTTCCATCTAAAATTTATCTTTGAAACTAATTCAAGTTTACAGATTATTGATCTATGTGATATTACAGATAGTTTTAAACTTTTTTCATTAAAAAATAGATACTTTCATTAAATAACCTCAATAAATTTCCTTCCAATTTTTCCATTTGTAAAAAATATGTATAATTTTAACTAGTAATCATAAATATTTATAATGTTGCTAATTTGTGAGTTATTTTTTTTAATACTCGGAAAATTATCAGAGAAGAATACAAAAAAACTAATAAGCTTAATCATCAAAATTTAAAAATACCAATCACGTTCCAATGACGCGCAAAAAAATATACGGAAATTCCACATTTTTTTATTGTTTAGTAAATTATTAAAATTTAATTTTAATTTTTAATTATTTATAAACAATTTCTCAAGAGAAATATTGATTAAAAATGAATAATTAATTTTAATTCACGAATTAGCAGTAGAAAGGAGTAAAAGCATGTTAGTAGTGCAAAAAGCGGTCGAGGGTTCGAGTCCAGCTCATTGTTGCAGTGAAAATTAAATTCAAATAATTATTTTTAATATTTCTTCATATTTGTGCTTACACAGAAAAAAAAAACAATTTTTATTTATACCTCTGTCGAAAGTACGTATTTTCCTCCCTAATGGCAGGAATGAAAGTTTAACATTTACTCCCTGTGAGAAGTACACGCGCGCTCTCTATAATAGCGGGAGGAAAAAATTTCTCATGCGTAATTACGCTTGCAACTAGGGATTATTTATTCTGTCGCTATAACAAATTGTTAACCTCTGTCATTTCTGTTGCTACCTTCAACCTTAATAATAATTATTAATGTTGTTTTGTCGTCTGTTAATTTAATATCAAAGTACTATTAAAATCAATTCAATACTCCTACCAATAAACCATCGTCAGAATGCTTATCTACAAATTTAAATTTGAATAATCAAATTATGAATCATCAAAACTGTATATTTAGTGGAGATACGATTTTTAATTGCTCTAATATCAAGTTTGAAAACTGTGTTTTTTATGGAAGTATTATTAATAATTGTGATCATTCAATTGAAAATAAAAACGATAGAAAAAACGCAATAAGAGTTTTTAGCTTATAATATGTTTTGTTTTATAAATTTTATAATAACTAATATAATTTTTTAAATTAATGAAAATTAATACATCTTTGATAAAATGAAATTAATTTATTACACTGAGAAAAAAAAATACTTTTACTCAATTAACAATTTCTTGGTACAAGAAATTCGATGACGATCAAATATTCTATTATTATTAATTATCAATTTCTGAAGAGAAGAGCATCTATATTTATTTTTGAATAATAGATAAACAAGATAATAGCTTTATTTAAATTAAGTGAAAATTATTTCAATCAATTTAACTAGTTCTTGAGCTAAAATATATATTCTTGAAAATTTTTAAGAACATGAGTTCTTGTATCAAGAAAATTTTCTTAATTAAAGTATTTTTTTTTCTCAGTGTATTAAAAAATATGACCAGGCTTGACTCTTCGAATGCATTTGATGCCTGCCCCCACGACCAGCAGCACTCGCTTCGCTCGTGCCGCAAATGTCGGGGCAGGCATCAAAACATACTTATCAACATTTAAAGTTTAAAAAAATAAAATTAATAACGTACTTTCGACCGGCTATGAAGAAAAATCGTATACACTACACGGCCCAAAAGTTGAAATCTCGTTCCTGCGCGTCATTATGCCCTCGGCTTCGCCTCGGGCATAATGACGCGTAGGGCCGAAAATTCAACTTTCGGCCCTTGTAGTGTAATATACTATTTAACTCCGTAATAAATTTTTTTGAATAAAGTCAAATTTTCTTGAGCCAAAAAAATTTCTTCTACACAGTAAAAAATTTTGCGTCATTGCGTCAAAAAATTTTGTGTTAAAAATTTTTATCTTAAATATTTAACACTTTTTTGTATTGTTTTAACAGAACAAGTGTAAAATTTACATATAAAAGTGTTAAATATTCAACACAAAAATTTTCAACACTAAGTTTTTTGACGCAATGACGCAAAATTTTTTACTGTGTAGCTCCAAAACGACTTTGGTCTTGCTAAAAATTTTTTAGAGACAAGAAATTATTTTTTTCTATATACATACTTATACCTTATTATAATTTCAACCCTTAAAAACAAAATTAAAAATTAAAAAAGATAAATTGAAAAATATTTTACCCGCGTTATTAATTAATTTTAATAAAATTTACATATCACATATAATAGTGAATTGTGAATGGAAGTTTAATAAATCTAGAAGGTCGAGATTTCATTCTATTCCGTCATACTCCTCACGCGCAACCTTTATCCGTCAAGTTTATGCATACGAAAACGCGGAAAAAAACACGAGCAGGAAGTAAAAAATATCTTCAACACCAACGTGCCGAAGGAAAATCGTTTTTTGTGACACAAAGACTGCACGCTAGTCTCAATATCTCAACTCAGCTGCTCAGCTCCTCATGAATCAGTCATTTATTCTTATTCATATAAAGCTCACAATTCGGAAGAGGCAAAATAAAAAAAAACTCCATTATACTGCATGTATATAATTAAAAAATATATTACGCGTCTTGTATCTTATATTGTCAATACGTACTTCGCATCTTCCAAGTGCTGGATGACTAAAACAATGGACTTTAAAGTAATCTTCAATTTATTCAAGGAGTAAAGTTTGTTGGAATTGGAACTAATGTCGGATAGTTAATTTTAGTTCGAAGTTTGATGATCACAGGTTAAAACTTGCTAAATTTAAATTAAGTCCCGTTAGAAATAATTTCTCCTCACGTGTTTGTTTAAAGACTTGGATAATTAAATATACCCTTATCTGCTCTTTATTAATTAACTCAGACCCACGCTATTAGTAATTCTAAATGTCAAAAATTTATCTCTGTGGATAAGAGTCAAAAATACTAAAACTTATTATAGCTTTTTTTTTATTTAACAGTTTATGCAAAACTTAAGATTGACTGTCTCTTTTTCTTCTTTTATTTTTTTTCTTCAAAATTAAAATATCAAATTTAAAATAATAAGAAAAATTTTGTTTAAAAAATCTTATTTCAACTCTTTTGAAAATATATTTTATAAAATTTTACTCTATTAAATTATTTAAAAGCTTAAATAAAAATAAATTTGTAAAATTTTATTCTATTAAATTATTTAAAAGTTTAAATAAAAATAAATTTATAAACTTTTTTCATTATTAATTAAAAAAAATTTTAAACTATTGCCAAGTTCAAAATCTCTTGATTTTTTTTTTTCAATTTAATTACCATATCTAACTTAATTAACCGGTCGCACTTAATTTTGAGCATATCAAGACATCCCCTGAAAGGTTGTGCAAATTTTCAAGGTGATCTGATAAAAAAGCAGGCGTAATTTAGCTCACCTGCTATGGCGCATTATATCACTAGAAAGACATAGACGAATAAATTACTCAATAAATTTTCATCAATGCTAAATCTAATTAAACTCTTATTTTTCTAAACAACAAAATAGATAAGAAAATTATTAATAAAAAAAAAAATTCAAAGTAAAAAAAATTCCCGTGTTCGTGAACCCTGAGATTACAATATATAATTGATTGCATCAGAGCCGGAGAGCTCTTGAATTGGTTGGTTATATTCCAACAAAAAGCGACTCTTTGACGCATTCCTTAAACTCTTGTAATGCTGCGGTGAACATTAACCATTCGATTGCAGTGCACATACATTACATACAATATAATACACTCTCTTCGTATGCGGTACACCGCGAGGCCTAACGCAGATGCACATTTTCATCCTGTCAGTCTCGCTTCCTGCTCGCTCGCGACCGGTTCGTTGTCAATAAAATTCTCGGACAGTGGAATAAGTTATTACACTTTTTATTTTGATCTAGTAGTTTTTTCAACTGATCTTTTTTTATCTGGTAACGAGTTATTGTGGGGAATAACGAGTTGTGTCGCTGTTTTATTACTTTTACTCACTTACCTATACTAATCAGTGGACTAATAGAATCACTCAGCATGAAGTTTCCCGCCATCAGGCGGATGGTCTTCCTGGTCGTATCGGCGACCATCGGGTCCTGTCCTACTGCCAGTTCCAGTCCACGGAGTCCAGGACCTGGTTTTCTGCTCGATGGCATCTCTAATGTTGCTACCAGCGCTTCCAATTTCTGTAAGTTTTATTTATTAATCAATTTATTGGTAAAAATTTTTAATTTCAAGTTCAGACTTTTAATTAATTCTGTCTAAAGAATGGGAGAGATGAAAAAATTGATAAAAACTTTTTTTGTAGAAAATTTAATTTTAAATAAAAAATGCCTTTTGTTGTCAACAAATAATATTTTTTAATGTTTAAAATAGTTAAAAAATCTTTGAAATATTTAATAATTTTAATTATTACCTTGTTTTAAAAAAAAAGCTTAAAAATTTTACTTTCTAACATCTAATTATTATTTTTATCTATATTATAAAAAAAAAAACTTGTATAAAACTGTAAATTTATGCAAATAAAACACAAAAATAAATAATAAAAAATGCCTTTTAAAATTTTTTCGTTTCTCAAATTTTTAATTCAAATTTGAACGAATTTTGTTCTTATTAATTCTTTTTGATTAAAAATTTTAATTCTGTGTAAAATATTAGAGACGTAATAAAATTGATAGACCTTTATTGTAAAAAATTGAATTTCCTATAGAAAAAAAAGTCTCTTATTATTTTTTTGTATATTTAATATTTTGATTTCAAACTTTTAAATTAGAAAAAAATTTTCATTTAATTAAAAAATTATTAGTTAGTGGTTATAAATAAAATTTTTGAGCATAAAAAACAATAATGTTTAAATGTATACACCATAAAACAAGTTTTTAAATTTAAACTTAAAATCATTTATTTTTAATATGCAATACTTCGCAATTTAAAGTATCAACTATTATGTCACCAACAGAAAGTTATTCATCGAAATAATAACTAAATGTATAATTCTTGTTTTTTTATGCATTAAATATTTTTATAAATAATTATGTAATTATTTATTGATTTTTACGGTATACAATATTTCAAATTTTTGAGAGTGGAACATTACAAGTGATTAATTACAAAATTTTATTAATATTTTTATTTTTATTTTCATTATTCTTATATACATTGTATGAGCGTGAAAATCTGTCGGATTGTCATATCTCATATGCGAGAAAAAAGTGATTGAATATAATCATAGATCAGATCAAACAACGATTGATGATGCTGGTGATTCTGCGCGGATATTATTTGTCACATCCTCACATCACCGCGGAAAACAAATAGCCATGCACGCAGCTCTTTTTATTACGTTATTTTTATCTTCCGTTAAATTCAAATAGTCGAGCATGACAACTGGTAATAAATATAATTTATTGTTTTTAAAAATTACTAGTTTTTTTTTTTTTTTTTTTTTTAGATTTATCTCATAATTGAGTTCATAACTTTTTTTTTTTTTAATTTAATTACTAGAAAAAAATTGTTATTGCGTTATTTAAATGAATATTTTTTTTTATTTACAGCTTTGAAATTTTTTTAATTTTATTAATAATTTGTTTTATTTTTTTTTTATACGACAAATATGAAATTATTATTATTGAAATAAATAAAAAAATTATCAAAGTTTTTATCAAGAAATTTAATAGTATAAACTTTTACTAATATTTAATTCTTGTATTTTAAATTTAAAAAATTAATTTAAAACAAATAATATCTGCCAGCATCGTTAAAATTTTATAAAATAGAAAAAAAACTATCAAATATTAAATTTTAGTAAAAAAATAAATTACATTAAATTTTTAATTTCAATTAATAAATTAAAAAAAAGAAAAAACAAATGCATTGTTTCATTAAATCGACAGAAATTTGATATTTTGGTAAAGAAATTTTTTTAATTGCGCAAAAAAAAAGTTTATAATAAAATTTTTAAAACAAAATTAATATAATGAAAAAATAAATAAAATATAGATTAAATTTTTAATGAAGTTTAAATTGAAAACATTAAATTAATAAAATGATAATTTTTTACAGTGACGGGCGTAGTTCAGCGACAAAAGGAGCTGCTTCATCATGTGACAGACACAGCAACCGATTACGGTATTGTTTATCAGCAAAACAAAATGACGGTGTAATAAATAATTAACATTGAAGGAAAAGCTAAAGAATGTTTTGCAAAGTATTTGAAATTTTTTAGTCTCCAATGCCGTGGAGAAGCCAAGGAACCTCTTGATGAACACCGCAATCATGACCACTAATTACAGTAAGTAGAGACAGTGACAAATTTTAAAAACTTTATCACTCAATAATTAAACAAATAAAAAAAAAAAAGAAAAAGAACAACCAAACTAATTCCAAAAAGGATAGTCGACAGTGCAGCGTCAATTGGACTGGACTTTAAGTTGCGGCGGTTGCTAGAAAAATTCCGCAGCCGAATGCCATATGGATTTCCAGAGCTCGATGTCCCGGTACTTGAGCCCCTGCAACTGCACGAAATTTATGTGGAAACTCACAACCCGGAAATCGGCGAGTAAGTAAACATCCGATAAAATTTTTACAATTTAATATTACTTGCAAAATAACAAAACAACAATTATTTCATCGCTAGCGGAACGATATTTATTCGACAAATTAAATTAATTATCGAAACAACGCATTGAAAAAATTATAAAGATAATTTTAAAAAAATAACGCGGTTTAAATTTAAACGGAGGTGTTTTTCATAAATTTTCAAACACACTCATATTTGAATTAGTATTTATTAATAGTTCTGAAATATTTACACAGATGTAACAACAAATTATGAATTAATGAATTCATAAGCAATTGAATGGAGGAGTGGTCTTTATTTAAATATAATTGAGTAGAATACACTGACATACAATGAAGCACGTGTGTATGTTTTTTTTTTTGAGAAGTCATGAGAAAAATATAGATATCACCAAGATAGACATATTTTTGAAACATATTACCATCAGTCACGCCCATGAATAATGTATTTTGTGTATACCGATAACATATTTCCAATAAGTATACATAGCTACTCCATTTTTATTCTAATGAGGGGGGTCTTCAATTTGTTCTTAATTGTTCCGAGATAAATATGGATAATTTTAAAATGGAGTCTATTGGTTGTTTGAGTAATTTATGTTAAGAATTATTTAATTGATTCAGAATAAATATTTTTTGGAAGCGTTGATAAAAAATAGATTTTTTTTTCCCAATAAAAAATTGTAAAGATAATAGTATATTACAGTACGAGGGCCGAAAGTTGAATTTTCGGCCCTGCGCATCATTATGCCCGAGGTGAAGCCGAAGGCATAATGACACGCAGGAACGAGATTTCAACTTTTGGGCCGTGTAGTGTATACGATTTTTCTTCATAGCCGGTCGAAAGTACGTTATTAACTTTATTTTTTTTAACTTTAAATGTTGATAAGTATGTTTTGATGCCTGCCCCGACATTTGCGGCACGAGCGAAGCGAGTGCTGCTGGTCGTGGGGGCAGGCATCAAATACATTCGAAGAGTCAAGCCTGGCCAAATCTTTTAATACACTGAGAAAAAAAAATACTTTAATTAAGAAAATTTTTTTGATACAAGAATTCATGTTCTTGAAAATTTTCAAGAATATATATTTTAGCTCAAGAACTAGTTAAATTGATTGAAATAATTTTCACTTAATTTAAATAAAGCTATTCTCTTGTTTATCTATTATTCAAAGATAAATATTGATGATCTTCCCTTCAGAAATTAAGAATTAATAATAATAGAATATTTGATCGTCATCGAATTTCTTGTACCAAGAAATTGTTAATTGAGTAAAAGTATTTTTTTTTTCTCAGTGTAATAAATTAATTTCATTTTATCAAAGATGTATTATTCATTTTCATTAGTTTAACAAATTGTATTAGTTATTATAAAATTTATAAAACAAAACATATTATAAGCTAAAAACTCTTATTGCGTTTTTTTTATCGTTTTCATTTTCAATTGAATGATCACAATTATTAATAATACTTCCATAAAAAACACAGTTTTCAAACTTGATATTAGAGCAATTAAAAATCGTATCTCTACTAAATATACAGTTTTGATAATTCATAATTTGATTATTCAGATTTTAATTTGTAGATAAGCATTCTGACTATGGTTTATTGGTAAGAGTATTGAATTGACTTTAATAGTACTTTGATATTAAATTAACAGACGACAAAACAACATTAATAATTATTTTTAAGGTTGAAGGTAGCAACAGAAATGACAGCGGTTAACAATTTGTTATAGCGACAGAATCAATAGTCCCTAATTGCGAGTGTAATTACGCACGAGAAATTTTTTCCTCCCGCTGTTATAGAGAGCGCGCGTGTACTTCTCACAGGGAGTAAATGTTAAACTTTAATTCCTGCCATTAGGGAGGAAAGTACGTACTTTTGACCGAGGTATGAAGAAAAAATATTTTTAAATGTTAATTTACAATTTTGAAACGGAAAAAAATGATATATTTTTGTGTAGAATTTACACAGTAAAAAATTTTGCGTCATTGCGTCAAAAAATTTTGTGTTAAATATTCAACACTTTTATGTGTAAATTTAACATTTATTGTGTTAAATTGACACAAAAAAGTGTTAAATATTTAACATAAAAATTTTTAACACAAAATTTTTTAACGCATTGATGCAAAATTTTTTACTGTGTATTTTTGATAAATATAAGACTTGAAAAAATTTTTTAAAAGATTAAGAGATATTTTTTTTTAATAATTTCAATAGATACAACTCAATTATCAATAAATATTTTCGTGAATAATTATAAAATTTAACGCAGTTGAACAACACCAATGAATATTTATTGCAAAAGAAATTAAATAATTTATTATTAAAATTCCCGCGTCTCATAAATTAATAATATTAGTAGATAAGAATAAATTGTTCAAATAAACTTAGATGTACTCTAATTTCGTTACGAAACGTTGTGAATAAAAATGAGTTTCTGAGCAAAACACTTGGTACATTTTCGAAATAAAAGCTTCTATTAATTTAACTATTAAAAATTTATCGAACAATTTAGAATTTCCCAGTTTATTAAAAAAAAAATCAATAAATTTGTGTCAAATTTAAAATTTCATAAAAATAAACTGATAGTAAAGCAATATTCTTTTTTGACACATAAATATTATTTCAGCCTGAACATATTCGTCGACAACGTGACAATAAGCGGACTGTCAACATTCGTAGTTGATCGAGCTCGGCTGTCACTTCTAGGGCCGACGATAGCTGTAAATCTGACAATACCGACAGTAATCGTCGACGGGTACTATAACATCTCTGGAATACTTGGGGACACATTTGAGCTCCACGGTTCTGGGCCATTTGCAGCGACAGCTCGTGACTTTAAAGTTTTCTTCATGACGGTGCTGGGCTACTCGCGGGGGATGTATTTGAAAAGCTTCGATCTGGACTTTTCGATCCGTGACGTAAAGATACGGATGGCCAATTTTATGGGGAACAGTAAATACAGTTCAGTTATGAATGAGGTACAGAAATATAATATAAGAGAATTTTTTTTCTATTTTACACTGAATGAAGAGTAATAGCCTGGAGTAATTTTTTCCATTTAATTCTCGGCAGGTCTTTCAGGAGCTCACCCCACAAGGCATCGAGATCATTAAGCCTGAAATATTGCCGGATATACAGGACTTCATTGCAGCCAGAGTAAATGACACTATTTATCATCTAACGATGAGAGATGTACTGACCTTTCTTATTGGTGAAAATGAAATACGAAACAACCCTCATCTATTGCAACCTTAAAATAACAGGAAAATGTTATGTGCACTCTGTAGTTTATACTTTATGCTTTACTGGTTGTTTTTTACGTTAATAATATAGAGTATAACTCATAAATGTTTTTATTTTTAAGTTTGTAGTTAATAAAAAAAAATAATTGATTTATTTCGTATTTTATTTTATCACGACTTTTATTTTTATGGAGAAAAAAAGGTAATTAGATTTTTATGTTTCCTCAATTTTTATAAGTGAAAATGTGGAAAGATAGTGGAAAAAATTTATTATTGCTGGTTCTCTTTTAGGTTAATAATTTGTGAAGATTTATAGCGTACCTCCGAGACTAATACATTTAAACTGCACTCTCGAATCCGTTTGTAAGAAAGTGCGTCGGGAAAGCGAATGTAGAAAGTTGCATTGAATTATTGTTAAGTGGTATTGAACGACTGTGTGTGCCAAGGAACTCTTTTTTTAGTCGTTGGGTTTTTAATTTCTGATTAAAATATTCATTATTTTTGGTAATAATTTATTATTTAATTAAATTAATATTCAAAATTATTTCTTCTGTAAAAATATTAAAATGATTTATTTTTATTAAAATTTTGTAAAAAATAAATTTTTATACAAGTGTAAATAAACCCGCATGAAAAAACTATATATGGCTGAACATAAATGGAAAGTTATATGGGGAATATGTGATCATATATAGCGGCAAAATTATATATATGAAATAATAAATGTTTTGTTAATATAATGAAGATATATTTGATTCAATATAAATTCAAATATATTAGTGCCGTATATTACCTAGTATGTTATAAAATATAATATTATTATATAAAAATTATATAGAAAACTATATAATAGATAAATATATTTTTCGTAAAATATATGTTGAGATAGATTATTACTGTATACTTTCATTTATAAAATTTCAATTATATGGCAATATATATTATTTTATTATAAAATACCATACATAATACCAGATATTTATGATATGTCGAAATAGGTCAAAACGGAAAGATTAATAAAAAAAAAAAAAAAATTAATGGTTTGTCGTATATCTTAAGTTTCAAGAGCAACTTGATCAATCGAGTTTACGGTCGAAGCAAATCTGAATTTCAGTAAATTAGTAACACATCACGAAATATTTTCTTTTTTATAACTTTTTTTCAGAGAATTATTTGGCCTCAGCATTCTATTGTAATTTTGGTACCAATGCCAATATTAAAATTATATTGAGCATATAATTTAAAGTATATTTTAAATTATACTGAAAAATACATTGTTCTTATACTATTTATAATATAGTGTTGATTATAATATGTACGATATATTTAATCATATATAGCTGAAAATATAATTGAAATATATGTTATGAGTATAACATCAATACATAATACTACATATATCATTATTGTATATATGAAACGGCAAAATTTTGCATATGGGTCCTTATATAATCACATATATTTTTATATATGTAAAATATAATTTTTTGTACATGATGAAAGATATATAGCTTTTTCATGCGGGAATATAAAAAATAATTATTGTATCAAACGATTTGTATCTAATTCAATCAGTAAATAAAATTTGTTATCTAATTATTCACTGTTACCTTGAATTTTTAAAAACAAAAATAATTTTTCTATAATAATAATAATTAGGTTAAATCTACAAAAAGTAAATGTAGAAGGGTAAATAGAAAAAGTGATGATGAAATAACGCGATGACAATACAATAAAAATTTAAATCAATACTAGAGTCAACAGTTTGTTAAAATTTCAATAAACAAAAGATTTATCAATAATAAATCGAAGTTTTTTTTTGTATTTAAATAGTAAAGAGTAAATATAATTTGACTATCATATGAGAATAGTAAATATTAAAAATGTATAGAGATTAAATAAAATAAGAAATATATGACAATACGTCATTGCCACTGAGCAAATCATCTGTGTAATTAAAAAGAAGTTGAAAATAACATTAAAAATATGATATATGATAAATTTTAGATCGAAGATGAGAGAGGGCAAATACAGACGCGGTAAACAAATTTCATAGACATGTCATGTCAATTTGGGTATTTTAAAATAAATAATATTTTCAAATGCAAAAGGGAATTTTCAATTATTAATTATCGATTATAAATCGTGCGTTACATCCTATCTGATCTTTAGATTGTTTTAAAAGTTTTATCTGGCACTCTTACGTCAAACGCTTTTGTTATTTTTTATCGCACGCAAGTTCATTCGCCTGAGTAGTTTGGTCAATGAATTCCAAAAACAAAAATAATAATAACAGTACAAAAAAAGAGTAAATATAAAACAAATTAATCGTCAATTTACTTAGATGCACAGATGCACACAAACTTTAATCTATCTAATGGAAAGTAAACATTCTTCTTTTAGTTTTTCTAACTTTACCGAAATTAAATTCCTTGATTATTTTTATCAGTTTTTTATTTTTATTTATCGACTTTATTTTTTATTTTGATAAAATCGATCAAGATATCATGACAACAATTATAAAATGATTTCTCGTATAAATAAAAATCATAAAAAATTAATTTTATCACAATGATTGCAATCAAAACGAGATAATCGATAATAATTGCTGATAATCGGGTGAAATAAATAATTGTTAATGAAAAATGTATTCACTCCAACGCGGTACGGTCATTATTAACAACGTGGCTTTATTTAAATAAGAGACTATCAGAACTTTGACAAAACAAGTAATGAAGAAGGAGTAGAGGCAGACGAAGAAGACGATGAAGAAGAAGCAACAGTTGGCGGGGAGCGAATAGATATATACTTATACTTAACATATATATATTAATAAAACCTGCGCACGCGAAATATGTGGAAGCAGTAAAGAGTAAACCCGTCAGTCATGCGTAAAGCTCGACGATATATCCCGACGATTCAAGTGTAGTACCGTTAAAACGACGCTCGACGTCAGACACGCGAGTTTACCACGAGCTGACCAAATTCAAATGATTTGATAAAAAAATAAAAATTTATTTTCACCGTTAGATAATTTAAGAAAAAAAAAATAAAATATTTAATGGGAAATTTTTTAATAAATATTGATAATAAAAAAATAAAAAATTGGAACTTAAATTAGAATTTGAAAAAAAATAATTTAATTACAATATTTAAAAGTTATGATCAGAAATATATTTCTGATAAATAATTTCTGATAAATTGGGCCGATTGAATTTATTATTAGAAAGTAAATGTGTACTTAATTAATATCATAAGTTTTTTCGATAAAAAATGACAGATTTTTCAAACAAAAATTACCATTAATTAATGTGTTTTATGAGAACCTAACTGTTTTTTATGTAATTTTAATGAAATAAATCAATGAAAGTCACATACGATTTGATATTACAGAAGTCTGTATGTAAAGATATAAATAAGTTGTTAATTTTTTTATTATATTTGACAAGATAAATATGATTGGAACATATAATATAAAGCACTGAATTTCATTTATTTATGTTTAACAAGTGTCTTGAGAGTCGAGTCGTTATTGAACAATCGGAGTGATGGTAAATTAATATAAACAGTGAACAATTTAAAATGTATGATAAGTTTGAAAAGCTTCTGCGAAAATCACTTGTTATCTTAATGCTTAATGTTGAATTGATTTCTGAGTTATAAGTCCTGATACTATCGAAAGAAAGACTAGGGAGCTTAATTTGAGGTTCGTTTGTGGATAGTATAGAAGACTGATGCAAATTGTCTTTGCCGTAGGCGGTCTAATGTTCATAGTTTTCTTCCCATTACGTGACTGATAAGACTTTTTCCGTACATTTACGGAGAAAATAAATTTAACGAGTTGGTAAGTAGAATATTATTTTAAGCTTCATTTATTCTGGAAATTTTCTGATATTAGTTTTGTAATTGATGCAATATTGATTACTAATTTTTTTTTTTTTTTTTTTTTATTATTTTATTAAAACTTAATTTCATTATAGTGATAAATTTATAATTGATTATTGAGTGGTTAAAAAAAAAAATAATTATAATTAGAAATTTGATCATAAAATTTTAAAGAAATAAAAAAAATTTATTTTCATTTCAAAATAATTTTTTTTTTTTTTTTTTTTTAATTATACAAATTAGATGGATAAGAAATTTTGAGTAAAATTACAATTAAACAAAAATTTTTAAAATTTTAAGCAAATTGCAACTGAAAAAAAATTGAAAAATTTAGTCAAAAAATAAAAATAGATGTTGAAATAAAAAAATATCTAAAAACCCTGATCTGATGGCGAGAATTCAATAAAGCACCGAATTGAATTTGAAAAAGCCCCAGAGCCCTATTGAATCATCAGGGTTGTTATTTTATCACGAAAAAGAAAAAAAAAAATTGATAGGACCCTTTCACTACAGATAGAAAAAAAATAAACTTGACAAAAGTAACGAGATTCCTGTCAACTTCAATCTATCAATAGAAAAATATAAACCGAGGTATATAAAGTAGGTAGTTGCCAAAAATGTTCACAACTTTAGATTGAATGATCCATTGTACTTATTTCCAGCCGAATAATTTTCAAAGATAAATACAAAAATAAATAAATCTGAAATGTCAAAATACACAAAATTTATTGAATTATTAACTTTATAAATATTTATAACCTTGAAAAGTTTACCGTAAGATGATTTTTGCCGTATCAATTAAAAGTACTCCGTTGTAATTGAAGATACTTCGATAAAACAACAAGATTGTTGATAAAAGATTACATGACACTTATGATTTTTGCTGTTATTATTATTGTTAGAAGATCCTTCATCAAAGTTTTTTGCAAAAAATAAAGAAGCCGTGGAATTACACCGAGAAAAAATTACTTTTACAAAAAAAAAATAGTTTAACTGGAGAACTAAATAAATGGCCGATTCGCAATAAAGTTCCTCCTTCATTGAAGAAATTCCAATCTCTTTGGAGTAATTGAGAAAAAAATAAAGTTTTTTTCTTGATACAAGATACTAATTTAATTAAAAAAAAAAAAATTATGAAACTAATTTTTTAAACAAAAACTTTTAATGAATTTGAATTATCCGAGACATTATTATTTATTTTAAGTGATAATCTAACATAAAAAAATGACATATCATTTTTTTCATTGCCTTGTGATATAATAAACACAAATAATAATTCTATTAATAGAATAAAACAAATTTAATAAAGAAATAAAGTAATATCTTGACATTGCGAAATTCGGAAATTGGATAAAAATTTTTTTCTGGCAGCTGTCGCAGTAATAACCATCAAGAATGGTCAGACACATGTGATGTTCGAGTTGTAGCTTCTTTTATTGTTCTCTGACTTTTTCTCTAATTATTTTTATATTCTACTCGTCGTTATTTTGTGAAATATAAAATCTCTCAGCATAAATAATTCATACTTCATAATATTATCCATCAAATCTCCATAAAAACATTTTTAGTCTAAAAGTACACACTTCAATGAGTTTTTCTATGCTGAATAGAATTGTGAATGTAAGTCATCTCTATTCGCGGAGTTTTTGTTTCGAGTTTTTTTTTTGTTATTACGCTCGAATAAATACCTGAAAACAAATGTACTTGGCTTTTTTCCCTCATGAAAATAGAATTAACGAGGGAATGAAGTTTTATTATTCAAGAAAACTGCAAATGAATGATTGGAAACTCGAAAACGGAAATCATTTACTCGAGAATACTCTCGTTAAAATAGCGTTAAAATCTCCTTGTAATTACAATTACAATTACTGATTTAATTATGATAAATATGAAGAGTGACAACTAATTTTTTTAATTATCTCTATGTTTGTTGAATGAAAATTAATAATGAGTTTTAAAACTCTGGTTTAATTTTCATAAAATCTCATATCTGCTCACTGAGTCCAAAGTAATTAGTTAATTAGAAAAACATCCTCGTAATTACATGTTTCATATTTTTTTTTTGTATTTTTTTATGAAAAAATTATTATTTTTGTATATATAAAACTTTTCTCCGTGCATCCACATTTTTACGAGATTAATTATTTATAGACTGCAATGTGTGTATGTTAGATATTTTACACATCACAGAAAACACGAGAATATTTTAATAAATTCACAGAAATGTATAAATGTCATATTCATAAATCTACGAGATGGCCGAATAAATTTCAAGTGAAGTCGGAAAACTATTCACTTCCGCGAACATACCGGAAATAAAATTAAAGGACTATTCCTTCTAAAAAGTGATTACGGATGTTTAGTTGCTTTACGTCACTTCTGTAACTTTTTTATTCGGTTATTGGTTAGTCGACAAAATAATGACGGATTTTTTTTTTTAAATCAGTAAGAGCGAAGTAAGTCTAGTAAAATTAAAAGGTACATTCATTTTTATAGCCTTGCTTAATGAATTATTCATTTGATTGAATTAATTTCCGAAGGATGAGTTACCAAAGTTAGGAATTGTTTTGCAGGTACAATATTTTATTACAATCTTTCGCGAGAGCAAGAAGTTGTATAACAATGAAACTTTTTCTAAAGCTAATTGAAGTAGAAAATCAGAACCTCAAAGTTCAAGTGTAAAAGTTAATGACGGAACTTATTTATCCTAGATTTTTTTAATTCAATTATTAATTGTGCGTTGATACATTATCGTTATTTAAAATAAAAAAATTACATGGTTCAAGAAAAATAATTTTGATCTTAATAAAAAAACAATATCCGTTTAATCAAGAATTTTATATTCTTCATTTTAAAAAATATGAAAAATATTTCTTCAGTCAAAATACGAAAAAAAAATTTCACATAGCAGTTTCATTAATTTCTTCTAAAAAAACAAAAATTTAAAAAAAACGCACTGACATTCGATAGATTTATAAATCCATTTCATAGCAGAGCGTTTTTTGCTTTTTAATTTTTCTTTGACAGCGACAAATTAAATTTTTAAGTTTCCATTCACCGTACGAGTACAACAAAGTGAATTTTTTAATTAAAAAAACTGAATATCTCGAAACAAGAATGAAATTTAGACAAAAATATTTTTCTTTAATGAAATAATTTTATTACTAAAAAAGTTAAGAAACAAATTTTCGTCATTTCTTCATAAACGTTATTAAAATGCCATTGACTTTGATCGAGTACCGTCTGAAAACTAATGTAGTCACGGAATTGATGTTTATACCGGTAATACAAAAAATATGATCAATATTAATTTACTGTCGCAGTTGATTTTAATAAATGATAATTTGGTTACTTACAAGAACGAGAGCTTTTACGGCCATAACTTTCATGAAAGTACTCAACTGAAATACCGTTGACGTGATTAGATTAACTTGTAAAAAAATACTGGGTATTATAGCGGTAAAGGTTTCTCCATCTATCTACCCTCCGGTTCCTAGACGCGATAGCAGTTAACGAGGCTGTAAAAATAAATAAACCCAAAAAAGTAACTAACTTTTGAGGTTGTAAAATAATAAACAATAAATAATAATAAGAGGACGGTGAGTGTAGGTTAAAAAGCAAGTAGGTGTAAAAATTGGTTGTGAAATTTAACACCCGCATAATTCACTGCTCTCTAAAAAGGTGTAGTGAGGGATCGCATAGCACATTCCAAGTACCAATTGAAACTCACAATAAACTTTTACGACTAGAACTATTATGTTCGCGGAAGTATTTTACAAAGTCGAGGACTGTGAGGAAAATTTGTCAATTATTTATAATATTTTCAAGGAATTAATAAAATTTTATTTAGTCTTTTATCTATAATTGTTATTACGGCAATTCAATTTCGATATTTCGGAATGAAGGAAATTATTTTTATTTCTTAATGTTCATTCGTAGTCCACGAAATTAAATACTGGGAGTACTTTAAAAAGCACATTATTTCAGTCAATATATTTTCCGGTCGGTGTGATTTATCTCAAGATAAAAATCTTACTCACTTAAATAATATATCTCTTTTTCTTAAAGTGCAACGAGCCTTGGAGCTTAAGCCATTGCACTTGAACGGTCTAGCCCGCGATAATTCAAACTTCAAATAAAAGATAAAGCGAAAAAAAATTTTAGTCGATAACTGAAAAATAAATCCTTGAAATAACATCCATTTGAAGCTAACGCATTTTATTACTGCAAATTTAAAGCACACTTTTTGCTAGAATCAAAATTCAGGAAATATGATATGATTATATATTTTAAAGTTGCCCAGGAAATAGAAAGCATAGACACATATATTACTTTAATCTCTCAGTGAATAAATCACTGAGAACATTTCTACTCTGATGATTTGTAAGCTTTTCTATTTTTCCAACAATTTTCTTCGTGGGACATAAATCTGTCTATACATGGAGAAAAAAAAAGTATTTTTTAATATTTATCGTCTAATGATGGATTCTCTGTTGATCAGTAATGCGATCCTGTAACTGAATTCTGGATCTAAATTTAACTCGCCTTTATTGCGTGTGATATGCTATATCTATTAAGTAAATTAGTAGGTATTGAGAACAGTTCCATTCATTTGAGATCCATTTCAACATCAAACAGTGAAATACCGACAAGATAATTTAATTAAACAGCTTGAGCCAAAATTTTTAATATTGAAAGAATTTAAAATAATCAGAAAACACCTTAATTAAAATAAGAATTCTGTTCAAGTAAAAATAATTAAAATTTTGGAATAAGAAAATTGAAAAATTTTCAAGAATTAAATTTTAAACGTCAAAATTTAATTGTTCCATGGAATTCCAATGTGCACATTCAGAAATGTAACTACATTATTATAAACTTCAGAGAAACCAGAGATGAAATGAGCCAAGAATTTTAATAATGATAATAATAGAAATAAATAGAGGAAATAATAATTTTAATAGCAAATTGTAATAATTATGATATTGTTAAAGGTCAAACTAAGCAAATATTAACACAGATACAATACTAGTTGCACTCATGGTATGTGAACTGCAATATCCTAGAAACGGACATTGTATTGACATACATACATAGGTAATATTATCGTTAAGCAAGCTTAAATATTCATCACACAACCCAATTAAATTTAACTTTTGCAGGATAGTTTGAGATAGAAGTTTAACTTTGTGTAAAGACCAACTTTTCGATCGAACTCTTTCGCAAATAGTATTATTTAACTAATTTAAGTTAGATCAATGTTTTTGACAGGCTTTTTAATGCTAATATCTCTCTATATAATAATAGAGCTTTTATAGGAAAAAGATAAGGTTGAGTAGATTGTATGAAAATATACTTTGATGGTATCTTTTCAAAAATATTATCATAAAATTAATAGAATTTTCTCAGGAGCTTATTTTACCTTATCGGTATCATTACAGAGAAACATTATATCCCATGGAGAAATATTTTTTTAAAGCTTTTATGTACTTATTTTCTCAAAAAATACAACTATAATAATAATAAAATTTGTAATCGAAAATTGACTGATGAATTTCAAGAATTTTGCTATATTATAATTTTATTCATTTTAAACAAAACAATTTTAATATCAAGGAAATAGTTTAAAGTTAAAGAATTTCTTAAGGAGCCCAACTATTTTAGTCAGTCCAAGCGTCTATGTAAAGTTTAAAGCTTAATTATACACAAATTAAATCGCCGACATTAGAAAATTTTTTTGTTTAAAAAAATTCGTTTCATCAAAGATTAAATTGACTTAACGAGCAGATGAATTCGTTGAAAAACTTTAATCGAGAGAATTTTTATAAATAAACGTTTCTGATAACGAAGTATCGTCAGAAAGTCATCGTTACATCTTCTACATTAATTGTTTGACCACCCGAGGGTGTGTCCAAAAGGTGCGGATATATATAGTGTCTATGAGACTATAATTTCACAAATTACTACTTTATCTCTTTTATCAATTCATTTAATAATTTTTTCTTTATCAATACATTTTTTTTTTTTTTTTTTTAATGGAATTAAAAACCACGCCGCTGTTTATAAAAAGTTAGTCTATTTTTATCTACGATAAATCAAATTTTATTTTTATTTTTTAAATAAAAAAAATCTCCACTTTTAAAATTATAATCCAGCAATATTTATGTGATTAAAGAGTTTTATACATTTATAAGTATTGTCAGTACGATCAGATGTAGTGTAAGAGCACAGTAACACAAACGCGGAAACTCGAGATAAATCCAGTTGCAGTAGAAAATTTTATCATGATACGCGAGCACAAAGCTCCCGTTGAAAATCGAAATATTTTATACACATAAAAGTTTATCGTGGTATCACTTTGAAAATAAATAAACTCAAGCAAGTTTCAGCGTAGAGTTGACACGATTTATCTTTTTTTTTATAATAGATAAATATATGTTACATGGCGTTAGTTTTCTAACTTTGAATTTTATCGCTCAGTACAATTGCAATTGATGTATATCTCGCAGAAAGATTACGAAAAGTATTAAAATGTGAAAATTTTTCGGCTTAAAAAATTCCATCTGAGCTTTTTTCAATAATAATTATTTAAAAAATTTTTAATTCATATTTTATATTAAAAAATACAAATAAAATTGAAGTTATTTCTGGAATATTGTTCCGAAAATTATCAAGCATATCTCACGCAATGGTTAAATTAAGGATGAAGCCATAAATTAATTGATAATACTCTGCATGATTAATATCATCATGTAAATGATTTTCCGGGTGAATATCTATTTTATAATTAAATTATTTGTCGATCTTACTGAAGGCGAACGCAATTTATTAGCGTTAAATGATCAATATAGAAGCATCCATTAATATGCATATATCTATCACTATTGAAATTCTAGAGATACTTCCGATTTTAATTTAGTAAAAAAAAAGTATAGTGATTATCCATAATTGTTTTTAATAATTCAATATTTGCTCGCGAATAATCCTTCTTTTGTGTAAGGATTATAATTAACTATTATTAAAGAGCGGAACAATCCGAGTAATCTACTGGAGTATTTTTTTAATAAAAAAAAGCTTTATTATTTTTACTTTACACAGTATAAAATTATGTGTAAAATCAACACGAATTTTATGTTAAATACGGTCGACACAAAATTTTTGTTGAAATTCAACAACAAAGTAACACACCTTATGTTATTTTAACACAAAAAATTATGAACAAAGACCGTATCCAACATAAATACACAATATTTTTTACTGTTTAAACATTCAAAAAATAACAAAACTGAAAATCAATATTAATATATTCAAATTTATAGAATATGCAAGAAAACATTCACCGGAATACATTAGAGTGATTTTAAGCAAATGAGCTTTTTAATGGCAATGGCGATGAGGGTTCATCTCCATGTTTAATTGATAAAAGTGTCGAGATTTAAGGCTACTTATTTTGATTGCAGATCACAGCGACTTTATCTCCAACAAGATTTGCCAGGATAAACTGGAGAAGCGAATAAATAGCACCATGTCTGCGCACGTGAGTTAATTAGCACTATTTTCATAGTATAAAATGTCACACCCATGAAAAGTTATTCTCTACAAAGAATTACCAGCTTTATGTTCCGTCAGCCTTCTAATTTAATTAACAATAATTTTATTTTAGCAACTGAACCGAAACTATTTGAAATTTATACACACTGTGAACAAAATAAAATCTGTTTAATTAATTTTCTACATAACATTTTACTTGTCAGCCTTTTGTATACATTTCAATAGAGCTACTTTATAAAAATAATATTTTGTCTGTCATAATAATAATTAATATAAT
Organism: Cotesia glomerata; assembly: GCF_020080835.1. Classification (NCBI taxonomy): domain Eukaryota; kingdom Metazoa; phylum Arthropoda; class Insecta; order Hymenoptera; family Braconidae; genus Cotesia; species Cotesia glomerata. Next base: position 26,710,388 of record NC_058160.1, read on the forward strand.
ATTATAAATATACGAGTAATAAACTCGTATTTTTTGTTAATTAAATCGAAACAAAATAAGTAATCGATATGTCGAGCAAGAAAAATTCTCAATTAACTCCGTATTTATTTATTTATTTATTCATTTAAATTATTCCATTAAATTGAAGTATAGAGTGGTCGATTTAATTTCCATACTTCCAAAATTAAATGAATAGTTCAATTATCGCGTTATTCATTTAATACTTATTTTTAAACAGCTTAACAATAAATTGAATGAATTTTCTGAAGCTGAAAATTTCAGGACAATATCTCGAAAAAATTTTCGATAATTGAATTTTTAATTAGTGCATCTTTAGTGTTTAGTAGACAGCCCGGAAATACAGAATAGATAATATGCATATATCTTATGGAAATTTAACACCTGTTAGACTACTAGCTTCTACCTATTATCTCCAATACGCTATCGAACACGTCAATCGATTTTCAACAAATTCTCAGACACTTGACCAAGTTCTTTGAATTCCAATTAAACAACACGTCGCCGATTTAATTATTGTTAAATGTACTTATCCACAATTTCTCGTAAAGATAATTATAATAACTATAGTAATTTTCTCGGTCAACAATATTCCACTAATTAATCTTCACTTGTGTAAGTTCTGGAAAAATAATTAACTATAATAACAAGTTGATGAAAGCTATCAATAAAAATTAATTAGGACTTTACTTTGGTCATTCAAAATGTGGTTTGTTAACTAGCCACTCGGGAAATATTTATTAAAACAAAGAGAATTGATAATTGACCGAGCACTAAAAAGCTGAAAAATTTGAAGGAAATTGAATATGGGGATGAATTTAATTACTAGAGAAATTTTATCGAAACTAAAAGCTAAAAGCGATGGTACAAGTAAACTATGGCCATTTTCCGACAAGCCGATATAATTATATGTTTGTTGTTTGTGTATCGAAAATTTAACCAGTGTTGGAAAATATTTTTTATAGGCTTGACAATGAACTTGAATTGGGCCAATTACCAATTAATAAATGAAGTTATAAGAGTTTTTGACGTAAAGGGTGAAGATAAAAATTGGCGTCACGTCGTGTTTATTTCATTAACAAATTGGATGTACTGAGACTAAATGAAGGTGTATTTACCAACATACTATGTGATAAATTTTTTTATGTGTTTTTTTAGTCACTGGATAATTATTTAAGGACGCATTGACGAAAAAGTTAACTTGATTCAAGAGAAAAATTTTTGAACCAAGAATATCATTTGAATAGTTTGATCACCTTGAATCAAGTGGAACAATTCTTTTATAAAGAAGTTGCTGATTTAAGTAAATTTTTAATTTTTTGATTTAAGCGCGGTAACAAAAATTTTTATTCATAAATCTGACCTGGCAAGTTCGAGGTTGAAAATATTCAATATAAATTTTTAAACTTTTTAAGTAAATATTGTTAAATTTTAAAAAGATCGACGACCTTTTTGTAAATAATTTAAAATTAAAATTTTAACAAAATAAAAAACTAAAAGTTTGTAAATAATAATAAATAGATAAGAATGACAAATAGGTAACTTGAGAATTAGAACTTTAGAGCCATAAATAAATGTCCATAAAGAGGTGATGTACTTGTTAGAATGAAAGGAAAGAATAGAAGACAAATTCACAGGATATCTCAACTACAAATGGGCGATGATATTTTATAACACGATCTTGACTCAACTCTGTAGTGTAGATATGTAAAACATTAGAGAAGAACCAGTCACGCGATTACGTACAAACTTAAATATATTTGACGTAAATATATTCCTTTTAAAATCTTTATACTGTTTAGATAAAAGCGTTCGGTCATTGATAACGGGATTTAAAAGTAAACATAAATTTTATTTATAAACATTTTTTTGTTGTCAAGATTTTCAGATTATTGATGAATGGCACGCTGATAAAAAGGTGCAATGAGGTCAAAGAATCCTTGTTAGCTAAATATATCTCGAGATGGCAATCAATGACAAGTATATTTCTGCTGAGAATTTTGGAAGATAAATGTATTTAATTAACTAACATTAATAAGACAGACGTCAGAGCTTAAATTGAGTAATAACAGTAAATTAATCTTGCGAAGGTAATAAAAATCGATCGATTAACACATTAGGCCAAATTTTTTCTCAGTAAAGTGAGGATTTTTGAACAGGGGAAAAAATCCTGTAATAATTACAGAAAAATCTATTTTATATTGAAAAAATGTAAATTTAGCAGCAGAAAATTTTTAAATTTAATATTAAAAAAATGCATTATTTAAATTATATAAAGCTTTATAGAATTATAAATCGCACAGACTCATAAATTTTATATAAACATTTATATATAGTTATTTAAAAAATTTTTTAATTTACTGTTATTTTTGTAATTTTTAAATATAATTTTTTTCCGTGTACATATTTCGAATAATAAATTTTCCCTTTAACAACCTAAATGATTAACATTTGTATCTGCTATCACTTTGAACTATTTTATCGTAAAAATTGATAGGAATTTAAGAAGGAACTATTGTAAAAATAGTGAAAAATTTAAATATATATTCAAAAATATGAGAAAGGTATCGCTGCTGAAACCCTCGAGAACATATATCACTTGTAAAAGTGCTCCGCATAAAGATAGATAAAAGAAAAAGGAGGACATATTTTGAGTACGTGGTCCATTTTCATCCCTAGGCATTATGGAAATCGTCACAACAGATGCGAGCTACGGCATTGTGACCGTGTAGGATGTACGATGCAAATACGACTGTTTTTAACGTAGCTATTTATCAAATGTCGGGTGACGCGATGATTAATTGACAAATAACAAACTAAACTATTTAATAATAAGGGTGTAATAAATATTTGTTCCAGGATATCGATTTCAACAGCCCGGTTATTCAAGAAAGAATGCTCGAAATGCAGGCACAGCGCTGCAACAACGGTTCGACTCCCCGAACAGGTAATTTTTCACGATAAGAATAACAATTGTATTAATGAATTCACTTAAAATTAAATTAATAATTTTTATTATTTTATTAATTATTATTAGTATTGTGAAAAGGTATAAATTATAAATTGTCACGGAGGTTACAGACATTTATTATATAATATTATTATTATTATTAAATTAATAATGTGGTGAGAGTATTATTGTAACATCTAACGCATGTTATCTCCACTTGCCCTGAATCCATACAAATAGCGTTAAAAATGAATAAGAGAGATAGAGAGTACTAATAAGCTATAATGGAGGATTATCTTAGTGAACATTAGTAGCCAACACATTTAAATTAATGCATAATCAATATCGCTATTTGTCTTACTGTTTAAATAATATAATTAAATATTACCTCACAAATCAAAAACCAGTGATTAAAATTTATGAAATAAGATATTAAATCATCGTTAATTAAATTTTTCAATCAAGCTTGAGGTGTTTTATTCAATTTGTTAAATGAGTAAATAAATGATTAATGATTTGATTAGTTATTAAATGTTACTGCAAAGTGTTATAATTGCTAATGAATCTTTGAGTTATTTTATTTTGCGTAATTGATTTATAGATTTGAACTTTACTTTTAAAATTTAAAGTTAAATAATATTTAAAAGAGGACATTTGTTTAGGTATGCTCACAGAATTATGAGGTAACACACAAACTTGTATCAACTAATAAATGTCGTAATTCCCAATCAGAATTTATAATAAATTTAGTAATTGAGTAATTTAATCCATAAATGATTTAGCGAATCAATATGAATTTATTTACCGCAGGGTTACTTAGTAGCAGGAAATTCAAATTTACTGCTCGTTACCAAAGTTTATCAACTGATATATATAAACAATTTATGTATGTGTACATTAGATATATTATATTGTTTGACGAGTGCAACAAAACCACACTGTTGAAAAATTTTTATGATTTCTCGTTAACATAAAGTACTTCGCGTGAAAATTATTTTACGCTGCGGTTTGTTTTGTTTAATTAATGAATTTTTAAAAAGCAAAACCCGACCATTTGTTATTTTATTTATTTTTAATAATAGCGAAGAAATTTAACTGGTAAAAAAAGTTAATAAAAAATGATCGTAAAACTTTTTATCGTCTTATACATAAGATTTACTCATTTAATTTATCTAATAAATTAATTGTTATTTTTTCATAAAAAGTACTCGTTAAACGGTCTTTATAGAGCTTAATTTTTTAATGTTTTATTTTTAAGCTTTTAAGAAACTGACAGAATAATCAAGAAGCTTAATTACTTTAATTTTCAACAGCAAACTAAAGTTTATTAGATGGTATTTAACCGACCCCAAGTATTTATTACGCAATATCAAATCCATACTCTGGTAGGTAGATGATATCAGTATCAATGTACGTTGAAAAGAGTTCTAAATTGGAATTTACATACTATGTGAGGCAGCAAGAATTTAGTTACATATTCCTCTCTCGAACGTTTAATTAATGTCAGCGTTTGTCAGCTATTGATAGATATTTTCAAAATTCATATTCTGTTGCTCTATTATCCCATATGTAGCCACTATTCACGCACTGTGTTCTCGAAACAATTTATAAATCAATGTCCAATTACAAAAAAAAATTTCATACACCCGCTTTAAAGTTATATCCATTTTATTCATTCTTCATACTACGAGCAAAATTATTTAGAGATTATTTCATTGCATGAAATTCAGTTAAAATTTTTGCGCCGATTTTTCACTACATGCCAATTAATTTTCAGACGAACAGTAAATTAATAAAATCAATTTTTTATTTTAATATTTATCTAAAATTAAATTATAAAAAAAATTTGTTTTCAAAAAAGTATCCATCATTTTTTTAATTCAATTTAAATTAATTAATTTTTAATTTGTTGGAAAAAAATTTTTTTAAATGAATACTTGCAATTAAGTGTATAACTAAAATATAGTAAAACATAAATTAGCGTTTCAGGTCATTTAAGACCTCAGAAAAATCTAATTTTTATGTTTCTTTGATCAGAAATTCGATAAATAAATCTACAAAGCCACTTTTGAAATGAACTACTCAAGAAATAGTAAGAAAGATTTCAATCTCTCAATAAGAAATATTCCTTTGACGTCACAATTCTTTATAAAAATAAAATAAATAAAAGCGATTAAACTTTATTAGTTTATATTTTCCGTAATGTAAAAAAATATCTTTCGAAGAATTGAATGAAAAATTTCTTATATTGATGGAAATAAAGTATCTAGCATGGATAAGAATTTCAATGTAATATAAATATTTTCAAACAAGAAAACCATTGAACTTAGTGATGCATGATAAATTGAACTTTCAGGTTGGTGCCCTGAGACCTGGGATAGCATACTTTGTTGGCCACCCACGGCTCCCAAAGAGCTTGCAGTGCTGTCGTGTCCTCACTACATCGCTGGGTTTGACTTACAGGTAAGCAATGAAAACATTGGATTTCTCAATAATTTGATAAATTTACATTATAAATTATTATTATTATAATAATAATAATAACTAGCAACCTTGCAGTCACTATGTGACTTATGAACTATAAATAAATAAAATTTTGCTTTATTAAATAATGACTTTTGTTAAATTGCACTGTAATTTATTAACTATTGACATTTTTAAAGATATAAGCTCATCCCGATGTTACACTCATCAAGAGCTTTGATTTGAGTACCCACATGCATTTTGATATATTTTTTCATATATACATATATATAATATATATAAATATATGAAAAATTGATGTGGGTACTCAAATGAAAGGTCTTGTTGAATGTAACATCGGGATGAGCTTATATCTTAAAAAATTTCATTAGATTACAAGATTCAATATAATTTATTAACTATTAAAGTTTTTAAAGATATAAGCTCATCCCGATGTTACACTCATCAAGAGCTTTCATTTAAGTACCCACATGCATTTTGATATATTTTTCATATATACATATATATAAAATATATAAATGTATGAAAAATTGATGTGGGTGCTCAAATGAAAGGTCTTGATGAGTGTAATGTCGGGGTGAGCTTATATTTTTTAAAATATCATTAGATGACAAGATTCAATGTCATTTCTTAACTATTGACGTTTTTAAAGATATAAGCTCATCCCGATGTTACACTCATCAAGAGCTTTGATTTGAGTACCCACATGCATTTTGATATATTTTTTCATATATACATATATATAATACATATAAATATATGAAAAATTGATGTGGGTACTCAAATGAAAGGTCTTGATGAATGTAACATCGGGATGAGCTTATATCTTTAAAAATGTCAATAGTTCTCAAAATAAAAGGTAATTTCTTAATTATGTATCTAGAGATAGAGCATTTTCGAATGCAGCCTAAATACTTATCATAAATTTTGACTATTGGTGAGAATGATATGAAACCTTGAAAAGGCACAACTCTAGGTCAAGACCTTTCTAATGATACCAAATTTAACCATCAAAACCCGTTTTATCATATAAATACACTGACCACAAAATTTTGCTTATTCTTTTAATAATAATAATAATAATAATAATAATAATAATAATAATAATAATAATAATAATAATAATAATAATAATAATAATAATAATATAACAAATAACAGGCAAATGCTACGAGACAGTGCATGTCTGACGGACAATGGTACTGGAGCACAGAAACCAATAGTACATGGAGCAACTACACGGAATGTTATAATACTCCGCTTGTAACCGTACTAATGGATCTGCCAGATATGGAAGCTGATAACGCCACACTCGTCAAGGTAATATGATCAAATATGTGCACAGGTTTGATTGAATATTAGATATACCAGTAATAATAATATCGAGAGTAACAGTAATAATAATATCTAGAGTAACAGAGTCTCTCGGTGTGTACCCAAGATCCTATTAAATTTCGAAAGCTTTGATGGTTTCACGGGTTAAGCCTCTGATATATGCACAGAGACTTCGTCTAACTGTTTAACAAAGTTAGAATGAGCATGATCAAGACTGTTGATATATTTCTACACAAGGAATTTAAAATAATTACTACTGAGACTCTGCTTCGCAATTATTATCTAGACTATTTTCTTATGAGGAAAATTAACGAATTATAAATTCATGTCAAGGCTTATTCTTTTTGATATACTCTTAGCATTTTTATAATAAAATTTATTTTTATTATCTTGAGAAGTCTGGTCAATTTAATTGACAAAAAATATTTAATTATCAAATTAAGACGTATTCTTTTTCTGAAATAAAGAGATTTGTTTTTAATTCAAGAATATTGAATTTTAATTGAAAAGTTTCAGCTCTATTGATTTAACGGCAAAGTAAATTATTAATTTTATTCTATTGTGATTATTTTTGTTTTAATATTCTATGGATTATTTATATTTTCTCTGAATTAAAACCGGAACATAAAATAATTAAATATTGTTTGCTGATGTAATAAAATATGAAGTTAAAAAAATCATCTGGTTCAGTCTTTATTTTTAATGAGATTTTGGCTTAAAAGTTTTAATAATCTTTTTTTTATATGATGTCAAAGGTATTAAGAATAAATCTTCTATTTTTTTTTAATATCGTAAGAATAAACTCGAGCACCAATGAGAATTTCTAAGAGAAAGTTTAGGGCTCAGAGCCAAAAACAAAGCATGTTAGACTTAAGAAAAAGAATTATAGGAAGCTTTTGTTCTTTCTTGATACTAAAAGTATAAAAAATTCTTTATGGATCATTAGATATTTATAAGATTCATACTAAAGAAAAAAAACTCGAAATTTTTTACAGAATACTTTTTTTTCACAGATTTTAGAAGTAAATGAAAAATTTTGATTATAAAAATGATGATTATTATTGTAAATTATAATTTATTTTAAATTAAGTTAACCAGAAAGTTAAATAGCTAGCTAAAAATAAATTTAATAAAAAATAGTGAAAGAGTATCAACAATCAAAATGTCAGAGTTGAAACAGACAGACGAGATAAAAGAAAATGAAATTACAGGATTAAATGCATTCCAAAAGTGTAATAAAACTAGCGTGGGTAATGAGACTCTGCTGGATGGATCAGATTAAAGTACCGAGAACAAAATTATTTCCATTAAACAAAAAGTAAAAGCTTTTTAGAATTTTTTCAGCGGTGTAACATTACGAATAATCAAATAAGTAAATAAAAGAAAAAAATGGATTAATATTATTAACAGCGATTAATTTATTAATAGAAATATCTGCCGGTGGTTAAAATAATATCAACAGTTGGGTACGCGGTATCCTTGTCAGCGCTGATTATCGCTTTCTGCATCTTGGCAACAATAAAGTAAGGAGCTTACATAAATTATTTTATAAAATAGAACAAGTAGTTGTTTGTTTGTAATCCAATGTAATTTAATTTAACGTAATGCAATGTTATGAATAATTATTTAATCATATGATATTATATTAAGGAAACTGCGGTGTCCGAGAAACATGCTTCACATGCATCTATTTGCGTCATTTATAACCCGGGCATTTATGGCATTGCTTAAAGAAATTATTTTCATCTCCGGACTGGGTCTTTCTTCAGATGTGCTTATTAAAAACGGAGAGAGTTACTGGCTTGATGATGATATCGAAAGTAATTGGCATTGCAAAGCATTCACTAGTTTCTGGCAGTATGCTATACTCGCAAATTACTCTTGGATATTGATGGAAGGCCTCTATCTCCATAATTTAGTTTTTTTTGCATTATTCACCGACTCTAATTCCAGTATCGCCGGTTACGTCGCGCTTGGATGGGGTAAGTATTAAGCAAACAACTGAAAAAACAAACAAGCTAATAAACACATTATTCTATCTTACTTTTTAAGGTCTGCCGCTGATATTTGTACTGCCTTGGATATTAATGCGCGCTTCTATTGAAGATACTTTCTGCTGGACTATCAATTTAAATCCCTACGTATTTTCCGTAATTCGCATTCCAACCACACTTTCTATAGTAGTAAGCACAATTGTCCTATTTATTATAATCCCCCATGAAAAAAAAAAAATATACTTCGAAATACATAAAAAATATATTTTAAGTATATTAAAAATCTATGAAAAATATATAAATATATATAAAATATGTATCGTAAATATATTTTTAATAATTAACTTTTGGCTGATTTTCATATATATTTTATATATTTCAAATATATTTTAGATATATTCAAAATATATTTTTTTTATGTCTATTAAGATATATTTTGAATATATCTAAAATATATATGGAAATCGGCCAAAAGTTAGTAATTAAAAATATATTTACTATACATATTTTTTATATATTTATATATTTTTTATAGATTTTTAATATATTTTTTATTTATTTTTTTTATATTTTTTTTTCATGAGGGATCATTTTTTAATAATAATAATTAATCTTTTTTTTTGTTAGATTAACTTTGCCCTGTTTGTCAATATTGTAAGGGTGCTTTATTTAAAATTAAAATCAGCCGTTTGCGAAGAGACGCATCGTTACCGGTAAGATAATTTAACATTTTAAATTTTCAAGCATTGATTTTTTTTTAATTAATTTTTTTTATTAATTAAGACGATGGGCTAGAAGTACTTTGGTACTTGTACCACTTTTTGGAGTTCACTACACCGTTTTCCTTGGGCTGTCCTACAGTATCGGATTTGATGAGCGGGTTGAGCTTATTTGGCTTACTGGTGACCAACTTTTTGCATCGTTCCAAGTAATTACTTTCTTTTTATATTAAGTTGAAAAAAATATATATTTTTTATGATACTGGAATTATCAAACGTTTAGCAATTTTTTATTTTTTTCATTAATTAAATAAAAAACAAAAAAAAATATTGTAAAAATTAAAAACAATTTTTATATAATAATTTTTTCGAAAAAAAAATTAAAAAAATTTTTATATAATATTTTTTTCAATAAAAAAATTTCAAAAATTTTGGAATGTCGGCTAACTTGATTTTCGAATATTTTTTACTCTAAAAATAAGTATTTTTTATTTATTTTTTAATTTATTTATTTGACTGCTTATAAAGCCGTGCTTACAGCAGGTTACAATAATTCTATAAAAGTAAACTAGTACACAGAAAAAAAAATTACCTTGAATTAAGTGAAAAATTCTTGAACTAAGAAAATAATTTTGAAAAGTTTAATTGTCGTCTTGAATCAAGATGAAAAATTCTTGAGTCAAGTAAAATTTATTTAAGCCAAGAAAAATTTCTTGGTTTAAGAATTTTTCTATTCAAATCAAGAAGATTAAGTTCTTCAAAATTATTTACTTGATTCAAGTAAAATTTTTTTTCTGTGTATAAGTATAACATAAATTTATCTAATGAATTGTACAAAAATTCTTAAAATTATTGGAATACTGAAAATAAATAAATAAATTTTATTAATTATTTAAACGTGTAAATTATAAAAAAATTTTTTTTTATTTTCAGGGGTTTTTTGTTGCTGTGCTATACTGTTTTTTAAATACCGAAGTGCGAACAGAAGTTACACGAGCTTTCAGAACAACAAAATGGCCGCAATTTGGTAGCGGAAGATGGGGCCAGAGGTCATCAACGCGCTGTAACAGCACATGCAGCTGTAACGCCACGAAAATAACGAAAGAAACGAGGAAGACTAGCTGGTGGCAACTACCCTGTCCTTGTTTCTTTCACAAAAAAAATATTCATTCCAATCACTCGATGGCGAGTACTCAAGGTGTCTTATCTATTGTATGAACAAAAATCGTAGGGGAACTAGTCTGATTTTCTGATATTTTTTATTAGCTGATAAATTTAAACTGATTTATTATTTCTTTATATTTAGTATCTTTGGAAGTAAAACAAACAAATAATTAATTTATTACCCACTTGCAGACGTTACAACAAGAGGATGTAGTCTAGCAAGTAGCAGAGGGTACTTGGATTCCGTTGATCATGGACACGGTATCAATTTGCCAGACGGCTATGTACAAACTACCAATCAAGCATCACCTCTACGAAGCAAGTATACAGATCAGTCAATGTTATCATTTTACTCCAATGTATGTACGCTTTTATTTTTATTTAAAATTATGAATTTCCGGCCTAGTTTTATTTTTATTGAAATAATAAACTAACTAGTTATTTTGTTATTGATTTTATAGATATCAGAAGGTTGCGGACTAACATCAAATCTAACTTATAAAATAGAACCGAGTGAACACCATCGCTGGAGCGATTCTGAGTGCTGCAGTTTGTCCTTCGAGTTACAAAACTTCCATCCAGCATGACCGAGGAACAAACTCCTGAGTGATAATAAATTTAAAACCCTAGTATAGATTTTTTTTTTATTTTTAATATTTTAGTTTTATGAAATTGTCAGAGGATTTTATTCAACGACAAATGTTATGATTTAATTATATATTTAAAGAATTTTTTCTCATTTCTGGTACAATTGAATTTAAATATTTTTTTACATCTGTAAATTTTTATTTTCATTTTTACTGTGCTAGAAATAGAAAAAATAATCTATGAGACTCGTTAATTATAAGTATAGTTTTATAATGATGAATACCTCAAATTCTCAGGTAGAATTTTAAATAATTATTATTCGCTGGCGAATAATTAAAACTGATAAATATTTACTTAAGACCTAATTCATAAGAAATATTGATATTAATGTTAAAAAAAAAATTGTTTTTTCATCAATAAGATATAAATATCAATAAAAAACATCGACCTAACAGAATATTATTATATTTGATATAAAATTATAATAAAATAAAATAAAGTATCAGCGCTCTCTACGCAAATTAACAGTGACCGATTGAAATGTAATGTAAATAAAACAATGAAAAACAACTCTTAAATAAATTTTTTTAATATTATTAATGAATTATTTATACAAATAATTTTTAAAATTAAATGTGACTTATCTACAGTACAAGTGAGCTTACCGTGAATAACAATTATAAATTTAGTATCTAATATTATAAGAAATAAAGTAAAAATACTTGTATATAAAAAATAATCATGCGGCATTTTCTGCTTTTTCAACACCTAAAAACGGGAGCCACGAGTCTTCATTTTTCAATTTGTTTAACTTAGCTTTGTGGAGAAGTATGCTGCCCATAACTTGTTCTGCGGTGTTGGTTTGTCCATAGTAATCTACGAAAATACCATCTGGATCTATTAAGTACATTATTATCGTATGATCAACCTGGAATTTTAGTAAAAAAAAAATTTTAGTAATATATAGTTTAACTTAATTAGATAAAAAATTAACAAAATAAAAACTGAAGGTTTTTTTTTAAGTCAGAAAATACAAACAATGTAATCGTTGTCATTATCCTTGGGTCCACTGCTGAAGTAAACACGATAAGCTTTGCAAGCTTTAGCGACTTGCTCCTTGTTGCCAGTTAATCCAATTATTTTATCTGAAAACTCTTTGCAATATTTTCCAACAACTTCTGGTGTGTCTCTGTCGGGATCCACGGAGATAAATATTGGTTGAATTTTTATATTTTTTTGATCTAAAATAAAATTATAAATTCAATTTATATTACTTGAAAATTTAGTTGTTAATAAACTAGCAACCTTGCAGTCACTATGTGACTGCCGTGACTTGTGAACTATGAATAAATAAAATTTTGCTTTATTAAATAATGACGTTTGTTAAATTGCATTCTACTTTTTTTACTATTGACGTTTTTAAAGATACAAGCCCACCCCGATGTTACACTCATCAAGAGCTTTCATTTGAATACCCACATGCATTTTGATATATTTTTCATAGATACATATATGTAATATATATAAATATATAAAATATATGAAAAATTGATGTGGATACTTAAATGAAAGGTCTCGGTGAGTGCAATGTCAGGGTGAGCTTATATCTTTAAAAATATCATTAGATGACAAGATTCAATGTCATTTCTTAACTATTGACGTTTTTAAAGATATAAGCTCATCCCGATGTTACACTCATCGAAAGCTTTCATTTGAGTACCCACATCAATTTTGATATATTTTTCATATATACATATAATATATAAATATATAAAAAATTGATGTGGGTACTCAAATGAAAGGTCTCGGTAAGTGTAATAGGGTGAGCTTATATCATTAAAAATATCATTAGATGACGAGATTCAACGTCATTTTTCAACTATTGACGTTTTCAAAAATATAAGCTAATTCTAATGTTACACTCATCAAGAGCTTTCATTAGAGTATCCACATGCATTTTTGATATATTTTCCTTCTATACATATATGTAATATATATAAATATATAAAATATATGAAAAAATGATGTGGGTACTTAAATGAAAGGTCTTGATGAGTGTAACATCGGGATGAGCTTATATCTTTAAAAATGTCAATAATTCACAAAATACAATGTCATTTCTTAATTATGTATCTAGAGATAGAGCATTTTCTAATGCAGCCAAAATACTCATCATCATAAATTGACTATTGGTAAAAATGATATGAAACCATGAAAAGGCACAACTGCAGGTCAAGACTTTTTCAACGATACCAAATTTAACCATAGAAACCCATTTTATCATAAAAATACTGGCCACAAAATTTTGCTTATTCTCTTTATAATATAGATAAGTAGATAACTTACCTAGTTCATTAATAATAGAGACCATTTTTTCAAGTTCATCTGGACAGATATCAGGGCAGTGAGTGAATCCAAAATAAAGGAGCACCCACTGACCCAAGAAGTCATCAGATTTAACGAGTTCACCCTTAGAATTAACCAGCTCAAATTTCCCTCCGATTGCTGCTTTTCCGAGTGTCCTCCTACGTTCTTTGTCAACAATCAGATCCTTCTTTTGCTTCAAATACTCCAGGTACAATAAAAAAGCGCCACCCACCGTTCCACCGATCGCTAAACTCCGCCAAGAGATCGGAGAGTACTTCGATGAGCCTAAAAATGTCGCGATCTTCTGAAACGTCTCCCGAACTTTTGATGGTGGTCTTGTCGGCGGTTGCAATCGCTGCGTTGAGTATCCAACTGGTGGTCGCTAGAAAATTATTGCAATTAAGTAATTAGATATAAATAAAATTTAATTAATTGACAAAACTCCAATTGATAAATAAATAAATATCATCACTTACCTGAAACGGAATGAACTTAGGACACGATTGTAAATTTTTTAAAGAACGTAACATTTTTTGAAATTAATTTATTAATTAACCTAGATGTTTTTCACGGTCATAGATTTCAATTCTGATGCAATACACTTGTCAAATTTGCAATATAAATTTAACCGGTGAATTTTAATAAAAAGTTTATTTCAATACCATGAAGACAAACTGTGTCAGATAAATAAACAAATAATTTGTTTTAAAACCCGGTAATTTGTTTAACCGCAATGATCTCACAGCACATGGAAAATATCAGTCCTTATTATTTTATACATTGAACAGCTGATGATCATCCTTGTCAGGTTGGTAATTTAGATTTCTCAGTTTATGAGTTTCTACATGTCAAACATTAACCTCTCATTTTTTAATCATAGTCATAGTGATGATAGTTAAGTAAACAATAAATAAATTAATGAGTAAATAGATAGTAATTGCTGTAATTATTATAAGTTAAGAAATTTTTTAAATAAATAATGAATAGATTCGAGTACGCGGAAGCTAGGCTGATGCCAAATGAAATTTTTGTAAGAAGGGATATGTCAGTAAGAATTTATGATGGTGACACCAAGGTATTTTTTTTTTAATTTGATAATTATTTTTTCTCATGACATTAAATTTAGCTGTCACTTAACAATTTTTTTATTACTTTTTAACAAACTAATTTTTTCCAAAAAATTGCATTTTTTTAAATTTCTACATGTCAATTTTAAAAAAAAATTTTGCTATAATTTATTTGTTACAAAAATTATTAAAATTATCAAATATCTGCTAAATTACTTATCATTCTTTTCTTCAATAATAAAATTTATAGATAAAAAAAATAATTATTTAATTATTTTTTAACAAAAAAATTGTTTATAAAAAATTGCATTTTTTTAAATTTCTACGTTAATTTAAAAAAAAAAAATTTTTGCAATAATTTATTTGTTACAAAAATTATCAAATATCTGCTAAATTAATTTTTTATTTTTTCTTTAATAAAAAAATTTATAGATAAAAAAAATAATTTTTGAATTATTTTTTAACAAACAAATTTTTTCCAAAAAGTTATTTATAACGAATTGCATTTTTTTTATTTTTTTAAATTTCTACGTCAATTTAAAAAAAAATTTTTTTTTGCCATAATTTATTTGTTACAAAAATTATTAAATATCTGCTAAATTAATTTTCATTTTTTTCTTCAATAAAAAAATTTATAAATAAAAAAAATAATTTAAAAAAATTTTCTTTTTAGACAAATTTCGCAGGCGGTGAATTAGTATTGACAAGCCATCGGCTAATTTGGGGCCGACCTGGCGATATACCGAACGGAAAAGTTTGCCTATCGTTATCGCTCCGGTACGTTATCTTCTTCGAAGAAGAAGCACCAAGTACATTTTCATTTGGCCGTAGTAAAAAAATAATTCTACACCTAGCCGAGCCGCCGATCAGCAAGTCTCCCGGGCCGGTGGATAACAGCACAAATATGCACATAAAGTTATCATTCAAAGAAGGTCTAGATCCTAATTACATTACCCAGCTGGCTGATGTTATTATGAAGAAACAGTGGGAAGTCATAATAAGCTCGCCTGTAATTGAACCTGAAGCGACTAATCCTCAGAAAAGCCAGTTACCGATGATTAAAACTCGGACCGGAATTATCGGAATCGAAAGGAGCTTGCAGGAGAAACAGAAAGCTACCGATCAAAATATTACTATGGCCTTTCAAGACCTCAAAAAGTTGATGGAGATGGCCAAAGACATGGTGTCGATATCTAAAACAATTTCTAATAAAATTCGGGTGATTATTGTTGATTAAATTTATTTTTTAATTTTATTTTAATAATAAATTTAATTAGCGACATGATGGTCGAGCGGACTAAGTCATTATCCCGTTAGTTCGTTCGTGCATCATGTCGTGAGGCGAGGGTTCGAGCCCCGACGGTTGTTCGAATAGTTCCAACACCAACCGTCGGGGGTCGCTCCGGTAGCCAAACTGTACTGGCATGGGTTTTCTCTGTGGTTTCCCCATCGCCACTATTCCAACACCGATAGAAAGGGGTGAGGAATAGGGTAAATACAGTACAGAAAGCACAAGTCGGTCCACAGCCGCATTGAGAATAAAGTTATGTGCGAAATTATATGTTGATTATAAAAAGTGGAGAACATGTTGTTGATTATAAAAAGAGTGGAGAGTATGTTGATAATAAAAGAGTTGAAAGATTGTGTTGATAATATAGAGCGGAGCATATATTGATAATAAAGAGTTGAAAAAGAGACTACATGCGGAGATGCTGAGACAATTAGCCTTGTAAAAACCATAAATCGGTATACAAGTAAAACTCATAATAATAATAATAATAATAAATTTAATTTGTACTTACAGGAACGTCAAGGTGACATTACTGAAGATGAGACTGTAAGATTTAAATCTTACTTGATGAGCATGGGTATTGATGATCCAGTCACTCGTGATGCTTACAAAAGTAGCAATGAATATTTTAAACAATTGGCCATTCAACTTTCTCAGATTTTAGAAGAGCCAATTAAGGTTTTTATTTTTTATTTTTAATTAAAAATTTTCTTTATATTTTAAAAGAATCCCGGGAAAAAAAGACCGGAAAAAATTTTAAAGTCATGAAAAATTAATATTATTTAATTAAAATTATTATAAAATAAAAATTATCATAATAATAATATTTTTCTTTTGTAACCAAGAATGGAGCGATCATTCTGGGGGTGCTCGGCTGCCCAATTTCAAAACACAGTAATGAACATTTAGAAATTTAAAAAAATTTTTCTTATTAAAAAAAAGTTTGCCTGCCAAATTGATGAAAAATTTGATTTATGAATAGAAAATACTTGAATATAAATATTTTTAAGAAACAAATACTTGAAATTAAGGTCTAAAAGTTATAAAAAATGCAGCAATATTAAAAAAAAATTAGGTATAAAAATTTTACAGTTACTGTGTTTTACTGTGTTTAAAATTGGGCAGCCATGCTTGTTTTTTAGAAAAATTTTAGGTGGGATACAACAATTAATATTATAATTTATTCATTTATTTATTAGATTTAAATGCCAAGGCGCGAAGCCGAACGGCAAAAATGATATATATAAAATTATACTTCACATAAGTACAGCCAATACTCACATATTAATAATATAAAATTTACATAATACTCAAACAAATATAATATTTTTAAAAATTATAAAGTAATCAATTCAACCAGCTCACTATTTTATTGTTATTCGAAATTTATAAGAAAATCGAATACTCTCATTTTAAAAGATTCTAAACCAAGAGAATTTATAATAATGAGAATTTTATAATAATTTTCATGAAATAATGTGAATTTTTCATAACTTTAAAATCTTTCCGAGTCTATTTTTTCCGATTACTATTTTAAAATAAATTTTTAATTAATAAAAAATTTACTTTATAAGATATTGGAAAAATTTATAAAATTCATAAATTATAAAATATATATAATTATAAATTAATTCTGTTATTGATTAACCGTTTTAGGAGGTAGGAGGAATGATGACATTGACTGACGCCTATTGTCGCGTAAACAGAGCCCGCGGGTTAGAACTACTGTCACCGGAAGATTTATTAAACGCTAGTAGACAACTGGGTCCTTTGAACCAACCATTAGTTCTAAGGATATTCGACAGCGGTGTTATGATACTGCAGGCCAGGTCTCATGACGACAATGCTGTTATTGAAGACATTGCTGAACTGGTATTGCTTTATATTAAGAGTTTATAAATTTTATATCATTACAGATTTTTTAATAGTAATAAATGTTATGTTTTTGTTAAGCTTGACGACAGAGGATCAATAACCGCCGAAGAACTGGCCCAGTCCAGCGGAATTTCAGTTTTATTAGCGCGAGAAAGGTTGTTGGTAACTGAAAAATACGGACGCGCTTGCCGTGATGATTCCATTGAATCATTAAGATTTTATCCAAATCTCTTTCTTCGGCAAGAAACATAATTTTATTTTAGGTTTTACCATTACCGCAAAGTTTTTAATTTTGAGTTGAATTCTGTACGGTGCTTTATTGTTGTGAATTTATAAGCAATTTATATATTAATTAATCATGGATAAAAATTGTTGATGAATTTGATAAATATAATAAAATTATGTATTTCTTAATAAAATATATTAAAAGTATTTTTAATTTATGAGTTATTAATTATTTTTTGAACTTGTAAATATTTAAATATTTGTCAATTTTTTCACATTTTCAGCGCAATAGATATTTTAATATTTTTACTGTTAAACATTATTAATTACACCTACTTGTCATTTCATGAAAATTAATTTAGCAAATATTTTATAAGTTTAAGAATTTTTTTTAACAAATAAATTATATCAAAGAAAATGAAAAAAAAAATCTGGAAAACGGTTGACCCTAAAGGCCATCCCTGCAACTTCCCGCCAATTCGTTACCTAAACGCTTGAAATTGCACTTATGACGTTTCTGAGCTCTTCTAGCTCAAAAATACGATTTGAGTGTTATTTTGAGCTCTTCGAGCGCAAAGAAATAGCTTTTGGATGCTTTGAGCTCTTCAAGCTCAAAAGTCTGATAGCAGTTTGATAAAACAGTATTTTTTGAATTTTCAAACTACAATAATTTCTAAATGAATGAATCGATTTTCACGCGGCTGGCAGTATTCCACGCAGTTTTTCAGAATCTATGATATACTTTTGAACACAAACTGATCGAACCGAAAATCTTAGAGAAATTTGAAAAATTCACTTTTTCCGAATTTTTTCGACAACGATAACTCACGAACTAATCAACCAATTTTCACGTTCTTGGTAGCGATCGACGTGATTTTTTTAGCTCTAGTAATTATTTTATTTCGTCAAAAACGATCAAAAAAGAAATCGTGAAGTTATGTGAAAAAAACACTTTCGAAATTTTTCGTTTTCGATAACTCTCGAACGAATTAACCGATTTTTATGGGACTGGTGGCAATCGACGTGGTTTTTTAAGCTTAAGAGCTGATTAGTTTTTGGAATTGATTGGTGAAGCCGTTTAGAAGTTATTCCAAAAGAACGATTTTTTGAAAATTTTATTTTTGAGATTTCTTAAAATCTAGCGAATCGAATCGATTCAAATTTTCACGAAATTTAATGGCAATGATACTCTTTGGTTCGCCACTTATTTCGATCCGATCGGCCGAGCCGTTCAAAAGTTATAAGAGGTTTACACACATACACACACACACACACACACACACACACACACACACACACACACACACACATACATACAGCCGCACGGACACCATCGCGGGAATAGTCAGGAAAGCTTCCTGTGACTTTAAAACGTCGAGATCTGATGAAAACTCGATTTTCGCAGAACGGGGTAAAACCAATAACTTCCCGATTTTTGAAAATTTTCAATTTTCTTAGCGGGAAGTTAAAAATTAACATATAGAAAATTAAAAAAATTAAAAAAAGCAATTTTTTAGAAATAATTTTTCGGAGTAAATTTATTTATTGAAAAAAATGGATAAATACCAAAGTTAGCCGAGGTTTTTAATTTTGTTTTTTAAATTATTAAATTCAAACTAAAAAATATTTTTAAAAAATTTCACGTATTGTTTTTCAAGTTTTTTACAAATGAAAATTTGTTTTTTTGTAATCATTTTTTTAGTAAAAAAAAATTCTAAAAATTTTTAGATATCGGCTAACTTAATTTTCATAAAAAATGGTCAAATGACTAACTTTAATGTCATCACCTACTTGTCATTTCACATATTTAATTTACAATTTTTAAATAATAAAATAAAATAATAACAAACAAAAATAGCAATAACAAGCATTTAGTGACTTACCAACGACGTTTCAATTCCTGGAAAACTGCAAAACACTCACCACAAATAACTAACACAAAAATACTTAAAAAAAAAAACTAAAAAGCCGATTTTATTGTTTAATTATGACAATATTTTTATTAAATCTATTTATTAATGACACTTACTGTAAATAATAAAAGATTTAAGTTGAAAAACACAGAACTTGCTTAGAGAGATGTAAGCGCGTCGACATTTTGTTCGCAATTGAGTAGGAAGATATTCGGCGTTTACCGCCCAACTTTGAGGCGCGCTATTTAAACTACATTTAAAAATAATCTAGCTATTACAAATTTAAAAAAACTTTTATTACATAAATAATTGAAAAATTAAATGAAAAAAAAAATCACAGTTTTTAGATCATGCTTATTAATTATAAAATCAAAACAAAATAATTTTTATTCAAAAAGAAGAAATAAACTTTGACGCCATCTTTAATGAAAAATTGGAACTGGAAACAATGACGTGTGACGTCATCACGTATAAAGTATAA
This sequence comes from Cotesia glomerata, assembly GCF_020080835.1. NCBI lineage: Eukaryota > Metazoa > Arthropoda > Insecta > Hymenoptera > Braconidae > Cotesia > Cotesia glomerata. The sequence goes on from NC_058160.1 coordinate 26,730,859, forward strand.
AGTGTCATGTAGTTGTAATATGTCAATATGTTTAACATAAGTGAATGCGCAAAAAAAATTCATTTATTAGTTTTTTTTTATAACACTTTAACATAAAATATTATTTATTTATAATTACTGTAAATAGTAAACCTGTCATAGAAATATAAGAAACTACGTAACACAGTAATCTATCAAGATTTTATTTCTCTTTTCCAAAAACAGTACGAGTAAACGTCAACCTACATACTGTTGTAATAAATAATATAAACAGAAAAAAATAATTAAGCACTCATTTGACACGTGTAATTATTCAAAGCACTTGTTACTATTATTCAACTTCCTTCTTAGATATCAACATCTGTTTTCTATTTTGTTTTAATTTCCATTGTAATTATATAATTATTTTTTTAACATACATTTCTCCGTATTCAAGTATTGAGTCAATATTAAAAAAAAAAAATAAATAAGAAAAAAAAACAGTGACATTGATTATAAAAGAGTTTTTCTACAATTGAAATGGGTACATGCATTGTCACAATAATTTGTCATTTAACTACTTGCATTAATTTAAAAACTTTAAAATAAGTTAATAATTGTATGGTAATTTTTTTATTTTTTTTTGCAGGTGAAAAATGTCTGACACTACAGACGAGGATGAAAAAATAGAAATGTATATTCCGGAGTTTAATTTCACTACTCCAGAACACACTTTGGATTATATACTTTGCAAGCCTAAATTATTACCATTGAAGTCGGTGACACTTGAAAAACTTGAAAAAATGCAACGAGATGCTGATGAGAAAATGAAAAAAAGTCGTGAGCTTGAAAAAGAATTAGAAAAAGAAGAAAAATAAAATAAAATATCTTATAAAATTGTCAATTATTAATTGTAATAATTAATCATGAGTGTTGGTCCTTTGGTAACGGAGATAGTGCTGGCGTTTTGCCTTGCAACGACACTTTTATACCGATATGGAAATATATTTAGAAATCATATTGTCGTCACCGTTTCTGTACTTATCGCTTGGTACTTTTCATTGTTAATTATATTTGTTTTACCGTTAGATGTGTCATCTGTAAGTATTTATATTATTGACAATTTTAATTTCTATTACAATATTTTACTTTAAATCAAAACTTATTAATATTGTTTGCTAAATATTAAAATAAGTTATCAATTAATATAATTAATTATTATAATTAATTTTTAGACTGTATATAGACAGTGTGTAGAAAAAAATAGTCGTTACAATTTATCAGTAACTACAGACAACAATAACACTAGTAATGTAACGATAAAATGCGAGAAGCCGTGGTCTAGTGTCCCAGACAGCGTGTTTCCAAATTTATGGAGAATTGTCTACTGGACATCTCAGTGTTTGACGTGGTTAATATTACCCTTGATGCAGTCGTACATCAAAGCTGGTGACTTTACAGTCAAAGGAAAATTAAAGTCCGCTTTGATAGATAATGCTATTTATTACGGAAGTTATCTGTTTATTTGTGGTGTACTCTTGATATACATCGCATTGAAGCCTGGTTTAGATCTTGATGGGTAATTGTTAATCATCATTTTTTAAGCTATATTATTAAGAAAATAGGAAAAATTTTTTAGCCAGTCAATTTATGATGATAAGTATTGAGGCTGCATTCGAAAATTCTCTATCTCTAGATACATAATTAAGAAATTACCTTATATCTCGTGAACTATTGACATTTTTAAAGATATAAACTCATCCCGATGTTACACTCATCGAGACCTTTCATTTGAGTACCCACATCAATTTTTCATATATTTTATATATTTATATATATTACATATATGTATATATGAAAAATATATCAAAATGCATGTGGGTACTCAAACGAAAGCTCTTAATAAGTGTAACATCGGGATGAGCTTATATATTTAAAAACGTCAATAGTTAAGAAATTACATTGAATCTTGTCATCTAATGATGATTTTAAAGATATACCCTGATAGCCAAGTTGGCCGCAACTTTCTGTCAATCTACTGCCGCAACTTGTCACCAACTTGGCGGCAACTCTTGGAAAGTAACTCGGTTGGTGTCAACTTGTTCACCAAGTTGTCACCAAGTTGTCGGCAAAAGTTGCTCTGAAACTTTTTCACACCAAGTTGACGATAAGTTTCTCAAGAAATTTGGCGACATATTGCGGCAGTAGATTGGTCTCTTTTTTCTCAGAAACTTGTAGCCAACTTGGCGCCAACAGTTACAAATTCGGAAGTTGACCGCAAGTTGTCGCTAAGTTGGTGGCAACTATCTGACACCAACTTGGTTGGTCTGAAACTGTGGCTATCAGGGTAAACTCATCCCGATGTTACACTCATCGAGACCTTTCATTTGAGTACCCACATCAATTTTTCATATATTTTATACATTTATATATATTACATATATTTATATGTGAAAAATATATCAAAATGCATGTGGGTACTCAAATGAAAGCTCTTGATGAATGTAGTATCGGGATGAGCTTATATTTTTAAAAATATCAATAATTAAGAAATGACATTTTATCTCGTGAACTAATGACATTTTCAAAGATATAAGCTCATCCCGATGTTACACTCACCGAGACCTTTCATTTAAGTACTCACATCAATTTTTGATATATTTTATATATTTATATATATTACATATATGTATAAATGGAAAATATATCAAAATGTATGTGGGTACTCAAATGAAAGCTCTTGATGAGTTTAGTATCGGGATGAGCTTAGATTTTTAAAAATATCAATAATTAAGAAATGACATTGTATCTCGTGAACTAATGACATTTTCAAAGATATAAGCTCATCCCGATGTTACACTCACCGAGACCTTTCATTTAAGTACTCACATCAATTTTTCATATATTTTATATATTTATATATATTACATATATGTATATATGTATATATGGAAAATATATGAAAATGCATGTGGGTACTCAAATGAAAGCTCTTGATCAGTGTAACATCGGGATGAGCTTATATCTTTAAAAACGTCAATAGTTGAAAAAGTACAGTGCAATTTAACAAAAATCATTACTTAATAAAGCAAAATTTTATTTATTTATAGTTCACAAGTCACGGCAGTCACATAGTGACTGCAAAGTTACTAGTTAAATATTAATTTATTTTATTAATTGCAGTCAAAAATTAAAAGCCATCGCATCATCGGCTTCAAACACATGGGGACTTTTTTTGTTAATAATGCTATTGGGTTACGCGCTAGTCGAAGTACCACGGGGACTGTGGAATGCTAGTAAACCAGGTTTTACATTACAGTACAGTTATTTCAAAGCTTCGAAGTTAAATTTAGAAAAATGCGAAGCTGAAGAAACTGTCGATGATATTTTAGAGGTAATTTATATCTTTATTTTTATTTAAAATTTTTATTAACGAGTCAATTTTTATTACACAGTCGCTGCAAGCTGCATCAACAGCCATTGGTAGCACACATCCATTTCATCGTAATCTAGAGACAATATTTCAAAAAGTACCAATTGAATTGAAAGAACGTATGAATAGAAGACAACTTCCTGAAGATGCTCACACAAATGCTCCCTCTGAGAAATCATTAATTAGATTACATAGACAAGTACTTAATAAATTTTTTTTTTATTATAAATTATATTTATTTAATTTTTTATTTATACAATTTTTTTTTAGACAATCAAAGCTCTGCAAACGCTCCAAAGAACGGAAACCCAATGGGGAATTTTAGTTGAACAAATTTTTCATCTAGAAGATATTTCGAAAAATCAAACGAATCATGATAGAAGATTCAAGTCATCTTTTCCAACTATTCGTCCGTTTTTTATTCGTTTAATTTATAACCCAACACTAGGTATTAATAACTATATTTATTTATCCTTATATGCCAATCGGATTTATACACATTGGTAATACAAAATTTTGAGCGAAAATTAATATAAAAAAACTATAATAGAAGAAAGACTAATATACAAAAGAAAAAAATATTGCGGAATTATGTTAGAAGATTGCTTTTAATTTAGCTAAGATTGTTTCATAGAAACCTTCAAAAAAATTTATGTCTGTGTGATATCTATTAATAAGAGCTGATATTCGGTTTCTTGGACTATTGATGAAATAGTTTTTATTAGATTTAATTGTTTTCAGTAGTCAATTATGCCTAAGGTTAAGATTCTTTTCAATTAACTCGAAGCTATTTAGTAAATCGGGTGAATAATTTAAAGAAGATAGTACTGTCAGAAATCTGTCTGCGTTTTTTAATAATATATATAACGTATATTAATAACAATGTTTTTTTTTAAATTAAATAAATTATTTAATGGCTTACAGAATGGTATTGGAACTGCATAATCAAAAGTCATGTACAAAAAGGATTGGCCATAGTTGCCGGGTGTTTATCAGTAGCAGTCGTTTGGTCTGAAGTAACTTTCTTTAATAAGGATCCAGTACTGTCACTATTTGCTCAATTTTTAAAGTTGGCTTCTGTAAAATACGATTACCTAACGATTGAGGTAATTAATCACTAAATCAATCCAAAAAAATTAAATAATTCATAATTAATAATAATAATAATTTTATTATTATTATTATTATTGTTGTTTTTGTTGAATAGATCCTATCGACAATGATAATTGCATATCTTTGTTACTGTGCGTACTCGACAGTGCTTAAAATTCGGCTGTTGAATCTCTACTACCTGGCGCCACATCACCAAACAAATGAGTACAGTTTGATATTCAGCGGTATGATGTTCTGTCGTTTGACACCACCAATGTGTCTTAATTTCCTTGGATTGATTCACATGGACTCGCACATTATTAAAACGCACATACTGGAAACTCATTACACTCAAGTAATGGGACATATGGATGTAATATCAATTATATCCGATGGGTTTAACGTATACTTTCCGATGGCAATTTTAGCATTTTGTTTAGCGACTTACTTTAGTCTTGGCAGTAGATTATTATCTGTATTAGGGTTCCAACAATTTCTTGGTGACGATGAAGTTACCACAGATCTCGTAGATGAAGGAAGAGAATTGATACAGCGAGGTATTTATTAATCTAATTAAATAATACTAAAGCTAGCCGACGTTTTTAATTTTTTTTTTTTTCAATAATTAAATTAGAACAAAAAAATATTTTTTAAAAATTGCACTTACAGTTTTTCAAGTTTTCTTACAAATGAAATTTTTTTTTATTTTTTTGTAAAAATTTTTTCAATAAAAAAATATTCTAAAAATTTTTAGATGTCGGCTAACTTAATTTTCATTCTAATTGATTCTATTTTTAATTATACTGAAATCAACAGTCAACAAGTCTATTACAAAAAAAAAAATATTTGTAAAAAATTTGCACTTGTAATTTTTTTTTAATTTTTAAACGTGGAATTTTTTAATTAAAATTTTTTTTTTAGTAATTTAATAGAATTAAAAATCTAAAAAATGGAAAAATTAATTCCAGTACCACTATTTTTAATTCAAGATATTTTAAAAATAATAAATAAATTTATTTATTTATTTATTTAGAGCGACGCAGAAGACAACGTATTGAAGAGTCAATAATGCGTCGTCGTGAATTTCAAGAACGAACAAATAACCCAGCACGTAATCGTAATTCTAGACAAAGTGTTGATACCGGTGAGTTCAATTTACAAGTAATATAAAAAAAAGATCATTAGTAAAACGTAAAAACCGTGAGATAAATAAATAAAAAATTTACCCCCAGTACGGTCTGTCAAACGCGACGAATCTACTGAATCAGTCAGAGCAGGTCTACTGCGTGATTTTGATACCTCTGATTACTATGTCGGTACGACATTTAACTCATCCTCGAACAGATATGGAGCTAATAACGCATATGAACGCAATGGATATCAGTCCAGTGATTTTTACGATATTAATAATGACGAGGATAATTCGAGAATATATTCTTCGTCCTCGATCAATAATAGTAGTAGTAATTACAGTAGAGCACCGCCACGAAGAATATTTGATGATGTGTGAGTTTGCTAGTTACAAGCACCCAGCATTTTTTTTTTTAAACATAGTTAGCTAATTAATAATTAATATATACATATGTAATTTTAAAGAACGATTCACTGGATCGTAATGAGCCTTATTCAAATTATTTAACTACTACATAGTAATATATACATATAAAAAATATTTATATTTATGTACAAGGTAATTTATAAAACTGTTCTTTAACTTTGAAATATTTTTTATAATCCTCCGAGCTTATGACCGATTTCAAAGACAAAAAGCAGTTTTAATTACCTTGTTGCTTAATTGCTTGATTTTTTTTTACCAAGCATGTACAATATATCTCGTCAGTTATTTTAATTTCTTAATTTTATTATAAAATTGCTATTATTCATTATTTAGTCATTATTATTATTATTATTATACTGACACGTTTCTTATTGAAATATAAATAATAAATATTTTCACAGTGATAGATAGGAATTAACTATTAATGGTAAATAAATAAAAAATTGCATTAATTTACATATATATATTTATTTGATTAAAAATCTTTTTTTTTGCTATTAGTTATATAAATAACATACTTTATTGGTATTAGATAAAAACTATTTAAAAATTGTGCGTAAAATTGATTAAAGAGTTGTATCAAAGCTAAAATAAAATTCAAAAAATGTATTTTGATTGTTTTAGATTGTGCGTAGTGCGATGTACTGTTATAATTATTTTATTAATGAAAATGGCAGTTTTAGCACGAATTCTAAATAAATAACTTTTGGCATTTGGAAGTCCAGTATTAAAATACTTTATCTATTATTTCATATTTAAAAAAATATTTATCTATTTTTCCTGATAAAATCTATTTTTTTATAGACTATTTTACTTTTTTTTAACTTTTAATAGTTATAAACTTTTTCTATTTTAAAATAAGTTAAAATTTAAAAATCCAACATTGATAAAAATATTAGTATTAATTTTTAAAATAAAAATAAAATCTTTAATATTAATAAAAAAAAACTAATAAGGTAAAAGCCCCTATTATTGACAGGGCTCCTATTAATCACAGGGGTGATTATTATCACAATTATTGATATTTCATGACTATTTCACATATTTTTAAAATTAAAAAATAGGAAAATTTAATTCCAAGATTTAAACTATTTACCGCAAAAAAATTTCATTTTTTCAAGTAGGCCAAAACTGCTTATACGTTTGTAATTTCTTAACAATATTGTTAAGAAAGACCTTATTTTCAAATCCACATTTCTCAATGATTTTTTTATGTAATTGCATTGTTTAAAATTATTTTCGATTATTTATAATCTAAATAACCATATAATCATTTATTTAAACTTTATCGAGTTAAAATTAATTTTAAAATAGCGGATGTCAATGATAAGGACACAAAAATTAACTTGCGTCAACTAACGACATAGGCCATAATGTAAAGTAACCAACCCCCTCAACATATATATCAGTGTATTAATGTTTCCATACTGTCATGTGATTTTATAAGAATCAAAGTATTTGAGACTAGAAAAAATTGCTAAAAAAACCTGGTAAAAAATATAGAAAAACTAGGTCTTAAACGAATTTTAAAATAATAAAAATTATTGATAGTTTTGCATTATTTAGTAAAAATGATTATTGTTAATATAAATTTAACTGTAATAAAATGTCGATAATCAGCTCTTTGAATTTTTTGCGCTGTCAATAACACATACATTCAACCCATTGGTTTTAGGTTGATATAATAATTATTAAATGTATTGCTATTAAAGTTAATTAATTAAATTATATAAGTAAAAACAATGATTAAGGTGTCTTATAAAAAAAAAGTTGACAATATTGATTTGAAACACGATAAAAAAATTCAAATATTCATGATCACTCTTAGTGTCAATAATGGGGGCTTTTACCTTAGGAAATTTTTCAGACAAAATAAACAATATAAAATGTAACAATAGCTAACAAAAAAAAGGAGAGTGTATAAGCGATAACAATCCTCACAATTTTAACGTGTTCTGAGCGAGTGATACGTTTTTTATTAGAGCGTCTTTTATTAGTATTTTCCAAGTCCGGCATCATTAAAATCGGTTCAAGCATTAGCAAACTAGCTCTATGATTATGACTGTAATTATAATTATGATTGTGCAAACGTGCAGCGGATAAATTAAACATCTCATCACTATTCTTCGTACTTAAAAGCCTTGTGTCTTCATTAAAATCCATCCAATACTGAATTTCATCATCGCAGTCCACATTTTTAGCCTCTTCGCTTCTCAATCTTGCCTCTAAATTAACATTATTAAAGACTTTGGGTCTGAAAATATTCTTCCGTGATATCCTCGAGCAATTATCAATCATCCGACGATGATAATAATCAGTGTTTCCATGATTGCTCACCAAATTATCAATTTTCCCTAATTTACTTTCTCCCTCAGTGTCAAGATCATTAAGAGTACCAACCAGTAAAATACTAGGCCCAAGTGTATTTAAATCAAAGATATCCGGCTCTTCCACTAGCGAGTAACTCAATCCCGAATGGTTCGTCTTTTTGACATTAAAAACTGGCATGTAATCCCGAGAATCGCCACCAAATAAATTTTTCTGATTAAAAATCAGTTGCTTTGTATAAAATTGACAGAAACAATCAACTAGTCTTGCCTCGAGGAACCGATTTTCGTAGACCAGTCTGTCACTATAGACAACAGACTTATTAGCGACAGCGCAGTACTGACAAATTTTCTGACTAGGCAAAAACAAAGTATTAATAAGTATTTTAGCCGTCTGTACGCTGTATTTTTCATAATAATTCTCAATGCTATTTTTCGAGCCTCTCTTTGAAGATTTTTTATCCTCAGTTACAAAATTTCTCTCATTTTGGATTGATTTATGAGATAAAGAAGGCGAAGACACAAATTTACCTCTACCCGGCATTTCTTCATCAACAGTTTCATAAAACTCTTTAACAGTGTCTGTATGATTGTTATTAAAATTACAACTATCATTATTAAAATTATCATTAGAATTATTAAAATTTGCGTGTGTCTTCCCTTCGGGTGCGAAGTGGACGTCAACGAATGATTGAGCATCATTATCTAAGCGTAAGCCATCACTATGGTGCATATTTCCTAGTTTTAAATACTCTAAATGTAAGTGTCGATGGTGAACACACGCAAAATTGTATCAGTTTAATTTATTTTGAGTCTTCAATTTAGCTTCAGACTGACTGAGACGTGATTTAAGTTTGTTAACTTCTTCCAAGACTTCAAGAATCGCGGAAGCGCTCCAAGCTTGGCTGCGACAACTATCGCGACAATAGGCTCCGTCTTTGTTAGTCAACTCGGGAAGTCCCCGCCAGTGATTAGTAGAAGCTTCAGTAAAATGTCTCGAAATGATAGCTTCAGTAGAGTGTACAGTCCGTTCTAATTCTTCGTCACCTCCAACAAGAGCCGCAAAGTGTAATCTTGCACGCAAGAAGTAGCCTACAGGCCAAAGCCACTCAGGCCCTTGATGATAGTTCCAACCTTGGGCTAATTTAGTATCAGTAGAGTCATTAGAGTTGTCATAATTCCCGTCGTAGGCCCAGTCAGCAGGATCTAGAGTCTTCATTCCCAGAGGACCTAGAAGAATTGTCTCCACAGACTTCAGCGCAGCCCATGCGTGCTTCGGGTTGAATAATTCCGGAGCAGCGACCATCGCGATCGGGAAATTAGGCCGTAATTGGTAGTTAGCCCAAGGCTGAGTCGCTCCGTGACTGTCTTTGTAAATTCCACGCCTGTGAATCAGCTCTGGGTTCATTTCACCTTCAGTCGGAGTTTCGTTTACGTAAAAGTACTTTTCAAAGTTATCAACAATGCGATCAGCCCACTGCTGATAGCTCCAAGTGGTTGAAGTACCATCACGATTTCTTCGCTGGACACTACCGTACGGGAATAAATTTTTTTTGTACAGTTCCGCTAGAAATGAAAGCGCGGCTTTGCTTAACCCCACTATTTCCACAGCGGAACCGTCGCGAGGTGTCGCTGGTTTACCTTTGTTCCCAGCTTTTTCAGAAGAACCCATTTTGTCCATCCAAGTTCCACAATTAGCGTCGTTTCCTCCAAAAACAAACCCTGTTTCTGGATGAACGCCAATTTGATTATTAAATCCGCGGTCTGTCATGTGTTCGTCGATCTGTTTGCCCGCGTTTCTTTCGCGGAAACACAGACCTTGAAAATGAACTGTCAGAGCTTCTTGAATAACATCACACAGCGGTTGATCAACTTTGCCTGCAGGCAACGCTGGAGAATCATCAGTCGGAAACAATCTCGCTACTTTATCCGACAGAATCTTAATTCCTTCTGGAACTTCTTCAACATAACACTTGATAGTGTACAGCCACCACCAAACAGCATCGCGACAGTTAAATCTCGCATTTACTCCTCGATCCAGTAAATTAGGGATCAAACCGTGTCTCAACGTTCCAGCGAAACCCAAAATTATAAATCTTGCCTCTTCGTGTCTTCCAGTTAGCAATAAAATTCCCCTCAATGCAATAAAAGTATCTCTTCCCCAATTTCTCATATATCCAACCGCGAAATGAGGCAATCCAGCGGATATTGTCGTACACATCTGCTCCTTGTTTTCACTAGTAACTTTTGGCTTTGGTGGTGCCAAATTTGGTGACAGTTCTGGTAATTGTGCAGATTTTACTACTCCGCTAACTTGCACTGAAATCAGCGACAGTAATTTTACAAAAGTAGTCCCTTCTTGCACAAACGGCGACATTAACTCATAACAGCGGTCTAGAAGTATCATGTAGACATTTACAATCAACACATCAAAGTAACTTGGCACCAAGTACCTAGGAATAGACTTAAACGGCTCAGCAGCTTGCTCAAACCACTTGCTAAGTTCTTCAGTTCCTTCGTAATTCTTCAATCTTTGCCAAATGTAATCAATCAGCCAGTTACCTTCTCTCAAATTCACACACAATGGATGACCCAGGTCATTACTAGGCCTTACTTCTGCTAAAAGCGACACTACACCCTGCAAACCCGCGTAAACAAGCGGCCCATAGGAAGGAATATTGTAAACTCCAAAGTGATCCGCGGTTTCTTCGCGCTCTTCTTGATCACAACAATACAAAACCTTGTTCATCTCCGCCAGGTTCATTCGCCCTACAATCGATTTCAATTCTTTCATTGAAGCAATCGAATGGACTATTTCATTCAGCTTCATCAAAGCTGGCTTGATGTTATCCTGCAGCGGCACTCGAATCGCTATCACTGATCCCGGCTGGAAGTTAACAAAATTAAGCTGGGTTATTTTTAAATCACCCGACTCCGCTTTCTCGACAATCTTAGACTCTGAAATTTGAATATGCTCTCTAATATCAACTACATAATTCTCCAAGCCATTTATGAACTCACTATCCTTGATATGTCCATCAGGATATTTAAAAGGTGTGTTTTTTCCTTCACATTGGTAAATTAATCTCGCTTCAAATATTATTTCTTTAACAACTCCTTCAACTCTCAGCGGTCTGACGTGTCTTCTCAAATCAGTAGCATTAGAGTCCGGATGATGGAAAGCCGAAAACGCCACTAGTACAACAGTTTCATGAGTCTTGGGCGAGTGTCTAGTAACTGCCACAATATCAGGGTCCATTTGGTCAACAAACACCTGAGAAAATCCTTCATTTCCCAGCTCATAATGAAGATCATTAAACGCTTTCTTAGCAGCAATCATCCCTTTTTTACTATTAACAAATTTACCTTCTCCCCAAGGAGTGTACTCTCTATTTTCATCAACAACATGAATATGATGAGGAACAAGCTCATCATAACCCCGATTGCTTCCACTAGCACAGCAAGCCATGCTGACCAACGCAGCAGAAGGGAGCAAATCAAAAACACTTCTCTTTTCAACAGGACTCGGATTATCATGAGTCTGGTCCATAAACAGCGCATGAGCAATGCCAGGTACCAGAGGGCGTTGTTTCGCTTGGAAGAACGCTCCAACGGGTTCCCCACCGTACCGATAAATCAGTCTTCCTTCTTCATGGCAGTCCCAAGCAGACATAGCTTCTCGGATCAAAGAAGTTATTCCCAATCGATTCACAAAAATATTGTCTTTTTGATCTGAATTGGTAAACAGTTCTGCGACTACGTACAAATCCGGACGAATGCGCCTCGCCGCGTCAAGCATGTGCTCTGCTACGGGAATTGGCGTAGAGTGACAATTGTCCAGCCTGACTCCGTCGAAAATCCTGGCAGTCTGCTCTACGTACTCAGTCATGTGCTTCCAGAGGAAAGGACTGTCTTCAGGTTTGTCTCCGTAGCGCAATTTAACACTGTCTCCCCAAGCGATCAACTCTCGACGCAAATAAACATTAGAATCACTATCAGCGAAATTTTTTAGTGGGTCGCTGTTCATCACCCAGCCATTGTGAGCCATCAGGTAACAACCTTTGTCTGAGTACATGGTAGTTTCTCGTTCCAGCAATGATTCTGGTGTTCCATAGTCGGTAAAGTAGCGCGCAGTCAGCGGGTTCCTAGCACTGACTTCTTTTAATCTTGGACCGTCTTCTTGGACTCGGAAGTAACGAATGGAAGCAATTGTGTTCTCAATTGCTGCATTCAGGTGGTTCTGTACCTCGATGATAATTGCGTCGTGAAGAGACTGGATGTCTTTACGGAATTCCTCGGCGCAGCGTTTAAGACGGGTTTCTTCATCGAAGCAATCTTGAGGGTAAATGTTGTAGATTCGCAAAACTGATTGCATGTCTATGGAAGCTTTCAGACGTCGGTACTGAGGATCTTGGATTATTTTTATGGTTTTCTCTGAAGAAACTCCGTCCTGGGGGATCTGAGTTCTTGCTAGGTTCAGAAATTCGTTTACTATTTGATTTACATCCAAAGTAAACAGCTCGTGAATTTTTACCAATGGTAGAAAGTAGGTGTGCAACGCGTGACGGATTGCGTTGAGATGGTCCTCGGTTTCAACAATACTGGGGATCCCTTTGAGCTCCCAGTCTCCTGCAGCGACCTGGACGGTCAGTTCGAAGAGCGCGGCGTCTAGGAGATAAGCCGGACGCAAGTGAGGACAGTTTGAACAGTTGTAAGTGCAGTCTGGGTGAGCTACTAAAAATGAACTTTCGTTGGCTGTGTGGTTGAGCACTATGTCGCAGATGGACAATACGTTGAATTGAGTTCTTAGTTCTGTGGTTAGTTTTTCGATGTCTTCGAAAGTCGTCGGTTTGTCTTTGTCATGGAAAGAAGGATTTAGTTTTAACTGGTCGCTTAAACTGTACGCGGATTTTGAGCCTCCTAGCTCTTGGATCGGCGTGAAGTGGATCATGTTGTAGCCAGAGTTTTTTGAGACTGCCAGCTTGTCGCGCCAGCTTGAAAATACTCCAAGACACTTTGATAAGACGGTTTGACATTGGATACAGTCTAGAGGTAAGTTTTCGTTGGTTCCTATTTGTAACTCGGGTTCTACCAGAACGTATCCTGAAGCCAGAGGTTTTAATTCGTTCTTTTCTCTGTAATTATTTAATTTTTTAGGGATTAATTGATTAAGTTAATTGATAGGAGCTTACTTGGCGTCAATTATGTAGTAATGAAATGATCCAGGAATAGTAGCTTGAACAACAGCAACATCATTGCTCCAACTTAGTTGATAGTAAGTATGTCTATTGAATTTTTTGTCACTTATTGGATGGTTGGTAAATATGTCAACGGTCCTGCCGAACAGCGATGGTCCAAGATGGAATTCTACGTACCAGCCTTTAAGTGAATAAATAATCTATATTATTAAGAGAATAAGAAAAATTTTGTGTCCAGATAGTCTTATGATAAAATTTGTTTTTTTAGTTAAATTTAGTGTCATTGCAAAGGTCTTGATTTGAATTTGTGCCTTCTCAAGGTTTTATATCATTCTCACCGATAGGCAATTTATTATAAGTATTGATGTTATATATGAAAAATATATCAAAAATGCATGTGGATACTCAAATGAAAGCTCTTGATGAGTATAACATCAGGATGAGCTTATATCTTTAAAAACGTTAATAGTTAAAAAATGACATTGAATTTTGTTATATGATGATATTTTTAAAAATATAAGCTCACCCCGATGTTAAACTCATCAAGACCTTTCATTTAAGTACCCACATCAATTTTTCATATATTTATATATATTACATATATGTATATATGAAAATTATATCAAAATGCATGTGGGTACTCAAATGAAAACTCTTGATGAGTGTAACATCAGGATGAGCTTATATCTTTAAAAACGTCAATAGTTAAGAAATGACATTGAATCTTGTTATCTAATAATATTTTTAAAGATATAAGCTCACCCCGACATTACACTCACCGAGGCCTTTCATTTAAGTACCCACATCAATTTTTCATATATTTTATATATTTATATTTATTACATATATGTATATATGAAAAATATATCAAAATGCATGTGGGTACTCAAATGAAAGCTCTTGATGAGTGTAACATCAAGATGAGCTTATATATCTTTAAAAATGTCAATGTTTAAGAAAGTAAAATTTTATTTATTTATAGTTCACAGGTCAAGGCAGTCACATAGTGACTGCAAGGTTGCTAATTAAAAGTTAATTTTTTTGATAAAAATTATTATCAATTATAAAATAAATTTTATAATTTTGATTTTACCTTTTTTAACTCTGTACAATACACCATCTTGATGTTCTCCTTTATTAAGTGTCAAAACTCTAAGATGTTCTCCATGTTTATGTGCTCCATTAACATTATTTTCAGACGCCATATTATCAATTGATTTCTGCAAAAATAAACAAACTGATAAGTAAATAATTCACAGTTTTAAAGTTTATCAAGAAGAAGATGTTGCTTACAAGAAGAAGAAATAAAATAAACTAGCGCAAATAAAGAGTGGAGTGAGTTAATATAAGTTAGGACAACAATAGGATTAACATGTGTCATGCATAAAAGTAATAAGATATATTTATATAAAAAAAACTGGTGTTTTTGTTCCAGTTGGAGAGCTTTTATGAAAACCAGCTAGTTTTACTGCATAATAATAAATAAAAGTATTAAAAATTTTCATTGTACTCTTGTGATGCTACCTTTCTTGTCTCTGTCTTTCTTGTATTACTCGAATGTTAAATTGCACAGACAATACCACACGTATAAAGTTAACTTGTCATAATAAAGATCATAATTACAGGGCAGTATAGACTTACATGGGACCAGATAAATTTCAGGTAACTCCATTGGAATATTTTGCGAACTAAATAAACAATCTTGTCCAATAACATCTCAAGGAAATCCCAAACAAAGCCAATCACTTTGCCCATTGAACTTAAAAGCTGTTGTAAGTTAAAGCAATTGTTAAGTAGCTTCTACACTAATTGTACATGTATTATTTTTTTAATTATTATTGTTATTTTTATCAATTGATTATTTTTTTTATTTATTACTATTTGATATAAAAGCTTTATTGTTATATTCTTCTTTATTTTATTATTATCATTACTGTTTGTTTCTGTTAGTGTTAATAATAGTAATCATACTTGATTAAAGTCTATCTTGGATTGACAAACAATTAAGAGGTTATTGTTATGAGGGCATTTTATAAATAAACTTTTTTTTGTTATCTATTTTTTAGAAATTTTTATTGATTTGAGTTAAAAAAATTTTTTTTTAACAAATAAATTTATTCCAAAAAATTATTTAAAAAAAATTGCATTTTTAATTTTTTTAAATTTCTACATGTCAATTTTTTTTTCCAATTTTTTTGCCATAATTTATTTGTTACAAAAATTTTAAAAATTATTAAATATCTGCTGAATTAATTCATTGGAAAATTTTGAGGTTTTTATTTCTTCATTTAAGTTATTTTTAAAAATAATTTTTAAGTATAAAAAAAATTACTTTATCATTTTTTTACAGTAAAAATTATAAAGAAAGATTTTGAAAAAATAGAAAAAAATTTTCTATTAATAAAACTTTTAGCAATTATTATTTTAAATATTTTTAATGAAAACTACTTATCAATTTTTGCTTAACAAAATTAACTATTAAAAAATTTATGACATAAAAAATAATAAAAAAAACTCAGCTTATAAATTTTGATTAAAATTAAAAAAAAAAAATCTGTAATTTTTAAATAGCAATAAATAAAAAAATTTAAATACAGAATTGAAAGAAAAACAAAAAATACAGAGTTCTTTCAAAAAAATAAATAAATAAAAAGCATATGTTACTGGTACTAAGCCAAGCTTAAAAAACTGAAAACTAATTACTTATAACTTAATTAAAATACATACAAGACACCAATAATCATGTATTAACAAACGCAGACTAAAATGTCAAGATACAACTGGCTTACAAATATGATTAATAACAATTACAATATATAATTATTAATCAGCAATCACCTCCACAATATACTCACATGCGTCTCGAGTGGACACTCGCTGACACTGATAAACAGTTCTTATTTTTTCTCAGCTTGTTCTTGTTATTGTGATGTGTTATATTTAGAGAGTTTCTATCAGATGACCTCTAAATTTTTTGGGAATCATTACAAAGGTCATACAAATAAATAATCTCTATATATACACACGGCAACATTGATTTAGTGGGGGCAACAAATTACTCATTACACTGTTGGTTAAACAATCAACGCGGCAAATAATACGTATATTTAAAATCAACCAATCCTCATTTATTTATTAATTTATAAACACATATTATATATTACATGTATGTCATGTCACATATTGTATATTTTTTAAACATAACCAAATCACTAAGTTTGTCACTGATTTACATTTTCACTAGAAAAAAATAATTAATTGGTTATAAATAGAAAATTAAAAAAAAAACTTTCACTTAAACTTATTGTTTAATTAAGTTAAAAATAATTTAAGGTAATTATTTTATTTGTTTAATGTACAATTTTATTTTTCTATTTTAATTAATGTGTCATAATTTATTTGTAAAATTATTTATTTATTTATTTACTCAAGTTTTTAATTTTTTTAAGGAAATTTAATAGATGACATGAAATAGAATAGTTACTAGTCATTCAGAGTGTCTTTGTCGTACACAGTGAACAAGATTCGACATACTCGCTTACGTAGTTTCAAAATGGCAGCAGCTACTGACGAATTGAGTAAGTTTTTTCCATAAAATATTATTAATTATTGATCACTTTTCTCACTTGATATTTAGTTCATAATAAAAACTCAAAATTCTCTAAACTGATTTACAAATCTAAAATTAACTTTAATAAAAAGTGATTCCTAAACTAATGAGTGATTACTAATGGTGATAATGAGCAATGATGATTTGTAATTAAATTAGCAAACTTTAAAAATAAATAATAAATAATTAAATCGTTCCAGTGCTTTTGGAGCGAGTGTTCCTGTGCCTGGGAAATGCAGATACTGATGAACAGCTCCAGGCGTCGGTGTGCAAATTTTTGCCACCGGTGTTACTCAAGTTGTCAAGTCCGCAAGAAGGTGTTAGGAAGAAGGTGATGGGTCTGCTGATACATATTAATAGACGGGTTAAAAGCCGTCCCAAAGTTCAACTCCCAGTGGAAGCTCTGTTGCTCCAATATCAAGATCCAGCTGCCAGCTCTTTTGTCATTGTAAGATTGTTGTTTATTTTTAATATTTTATTTCGTTTTATTTTGATAACAATTAATTCCTCAGTTCATTTAATTTTTTTAGAATTTTACGATAATTTATATTAAACTTGGTTATCCGAGAATGGAAATGAAGAAACAATCGGAATTGATACCTAGTGTACTGAATGCGATTGAAGGGAAACCGTTGTCTCATCAAGACAGGTATTAATTTATTTATTATGCAAATTAAATATATGGACACTGAAAAAAAAATTCTTGACTGAAGTATAAATTTTCTTGGCTAAAGAAAATATTATGGAAGATTGAAAATTTCTTGAATGAGGTCAAAAATTCTTGAGCTAAAAAAATTTTTTTGAGCTAAGAAAATTTCTTCTTGCTCCAAAATAACTTTTGTCTTCCTTAAAATTTTCTTGCCCCAAGAAATTTATTTTTTCTATGTAAATTTTCTTGGCTGAAAAAAATATTAAGGAAGATTAAAAATTTCTTAAATGAAGTCAAAGTTTCTTGGCTAAAAATATTTTTTTGGACCAAAAAAATTTCTTCTCGCCCCAAAATAACTTTTTTCTTTCTTAAAATTTTACTGGCGCAAGAAATTTGTTTTTTCTATGTAAATTTTCTTGGCTCAAGAAAATATTAAGGAAAACTGAAAATTTTTTGAATAAAGTCAGTTTCTTGAGCTAAAAAAATTTCTTCTTACTCCAAAATAACTTTTGTCTTCCTTAAAATTTTCTTGGCTCAAGAAAATATTATGGAAGGTTGAAAATTTCTTGAATGAAGTCAAAGTTTTTTGAGCTAAAAAAATTTTCTTGAGCTAAGAAAATTTCTTCTTGCTTCAAAATAACTGAGGAGCTGATTTTCAAAAGGGTATCTTTTCATATTTTAAAAGACCAGTTTTCTGAACTTTTAAATATTAATTACTTCGAGAATTATAAAGATTTATAAATGAAAATCAAATTGCAGCTTAATAACCGATAGCACTTTATAGCTAAATTAAAAAAAGTTCAATACAAATATTTGTAATTGAAAATAACCAGTTTTTTGTCTCGATTAATCAAAAATGAAGATACCCTTTTGGAAACTCAGCTCCTCAACTTTAGTCTTCCTTAAAATTTTTGGCGCAAGAAATTTATTTTTTCTGTGTAAAGAAGAAAATTTGGTGAAATTTATAAAAGAATTTTAGCATTACTAGTTTATTTTTATAAAAACACCTATAAATTATAAATCATTAATCATTAATTATTATTACCAACTTACAAATTTATTAATTCCAGCCTATTACTAATGATAATGCCAGCGTTGGGTAACCTGGAGATACCACTATCTGCCGAAAAGCGAGCCGCCCTTCTAGGCTTGCAAGACAAGCCCTACGTAGCGAAGCAACTGATAAACTTCATGCTTGACATGCTGCTTTTACCATACGGCTCAGTAGGCCAGGCAGAGAACCGAGACCCTGGACAGCCTATCGACTGGTCTCAGTACCCAGTCCCTCCAGGTCTCAGTGAGTACGCCTTCAAGCGTGTGATCGGCGAGAACCCTCCAGTGGCCGAGAAACTCGAGCAAGTAAAATTAGGCATCGTGAAGTTCCTCGCCGGGGGTTTCTTTCCCGAATCAGACATTTTGATTCACCTGATCGTCGCAGCAGCAGACACGCGTTTCAGCGTTGCAAATCTAGCAGACGCCGAGCTCAAGAAAATAGTCAGTACTCTAGACTGGTCGTCTATGCAGCTAGCTCTTCCTCTGTACACTTTATTCCTCGGAACCAGCGCTATCGGAACACAGAAGGACATAAAACCAGAGATGAAACGTCACGCAGCGAATACCAGAATTCGCTTGAAGCTTTTGCAATATTTATGTCGAGTCACTAAAGCTGGGTTCATAATACCTCCAAGTATCCAGGTGGTATTTGATTCTCTGTACGGTAACAACACAAACAAGAAATTAAAATCCCTGGCTTTGGATTTTACATTAAACATGGTCCAGCAGTGCAGTTTTGGATCTCTCTCTCGCGTAGCCGGAGTTATTCTCAACGGAATGGTGAAATTAATCTCCGAAGGCGAGCCTGAGCACATCGCTATAGCTTACACAATAATTGGCCAACTGGGCCAGCGAATTCCGTCTTTGGTCAACAAAGACTCAAGCCTAGTTCAGCAATTTTTCAAAGCTCTCACATCAACAGACTCAGACATGCGTCGTACAGTTCGCGACGCCTTGATCGCAATGTCTTCAGCATTTATCCTAAACCCCAGTGACAAAAATGGAATCGCAACGATGACCGCTTTACTATCAACTTACATCGAATCTGAAGAGCCCAGTGTCAGGTCAGTCGCTGTTCACTACGTAGCGACAATTTTCCCAGCGAACCACGCGCCTTCTAGGTATCTTTTACTCCTAGCCTGCGGCGATGATAAGAACGAAGTCTCTACAGAAGCCATAAAAGCGCTCTATGGAACTGCTCATCGCAATGAACGCTACAAATCTGACGCTAAAGAATACCAGCTGCCTAATTTCCCGGAGATGATTTTGTACGTTAATCAAAACACCCAGACTCGCATTAATTCTAACAACAAATTTTCAATAGGGAACCACGTACTGCCGTACAACATTACTACTTTTAATGAAATTATTAGTTACCTAAGACTGTGTTTAGCTAAGAGCGCAAAAATTTTAGCTCGGGAGCCAATTGAAAACCATCCTTGTGAACACACTCCTACGATCGCTAAATATCTCAAGGAACTTGTCGACGAAGATAAAAAATACTTGGATAATTATATTGAACTTATAACCAGCTTGTGTCACGCAACTGCTGATAAAATTCCGCTGATCGCTTTGCTGGAGGTAGTCGGCACTATCCCGAGGTCTATGACTGGTTACTTTGTTAAAGAATTACCTTGGATTCGAACGCTACTCACCTCGACCAAGGCTGATGTTCGAGAGTTGGCTGCCAAGATAAATGCGATTGTCATGCAGTTTAATAGCAGCAATGAAGAGTTTGAATTGAGAGCCGGGGAATTTATGAGCTCGACTAAGAATAAAGTTCTGGAGACCCAGCATGGCTCGTTGTTGGCTTTGTCATACATGATGGAACGTAAGCTGACGGCTCGGAAAGATACTGAGCAAGTGGATAATTTTTTGAACTGGAAAATTTACAGCGAAGTTGTACAGACGATTTGTTCTTTCTTGACGAGCAGTACTGTTCTTTTAGTGGATGCTGCTACTCAAGGAATTGGGATCATTGGCAAAGTTTTTCCGCTTCCACTGAACTCTGAAAGTGAAGATGAGTCTCTGAGCAAGAAAAAATTGGTTGAAAATTTATTCGCGATATTGATGAATGCGAAGATGAATGGCAAGATTAAAGAAAATGCGATACAGTCTCTGGGATTTCTTTGCATTGGAGAAGCTTTTCCGCATACTAAAATTATTATTGAGAAGTTTATTGGGTACGCGAAAGAAACCAAGGATGTCACGATTCATTTCTCAATCGCAGAAGCTCTGGTGCTTTGTGTGCAAGGACCGGCTTCTAAAGAAGCGAGGGATATTTGGACGACTGTGCCGGAAGAGTATAATCAAAATTACTCGGCTGAGAGTGATAATTTATTGGTATTTTTGTTGGACCAATTGTTGAAATTATCGAATGATCCGCATCCAAACTCGAGACAGGCGATCTGTATTTGGCTGTTGTCGATTTTGAGACACAATGACAAGAGGCAGCATGTTATTGATCGATTGCCGAATTTACAGAATGCTTTTTCAAATTTCTTGGGGGAAAATAATGACATTGTACAGGATGTAGCTTCTAAGGGAATTTGCTTGGTTTATAACACGAGCGAGAAGACGGGTAGAGATGACCTGGTGGCTACTTTAATGAGCCAGTTGACGGAAGGACGTCGTGCAGTTCAACAAGTTACGCCTGATACCAAATTGTTCGAGGAAGGAGAGTTGGGAAAAGCTCCCACTGGAGGAACTATCACTACTTACAAGGAAATTTGTTCTTTGGCTTCGGATTTGAATAAGCCGGATTTGATTTATAATTTTCTTCAGCTTGCTAATCATAATGCTGTATGGACCTCGAAGAAGGGCGCTGCTTTCGGGTTTTCTGCAATTGCTTCAGTGGCTAAAGATGAGCTCAATAAATATTTGCCCAGCATTATTCCAAAATTGTACCGGTATGTAATTATTGATTAATTAAATTATAACTAGCAATCTTGCAGTCACTATATGACTGTCGTGACTTATGAACTATAAATAAATAAAATTTTGCTTCATTAAATAGTGACTATTGTTAAATTCCACTGTAATTTCTTTAATATTGACGATTTTAAAGATATAAGCTCATTCCGATGTTACACTCATCAAGAGCTTTTATTTGAGTACCCACATGCATTTTTGATATATTTTTCATATATACATATATGTAATATATATCAAATATATGAAAAATTGATGTGGGTATTCAAATGAAAGGTCTTGATGAGTGTAACATAGGGATGAGCTTATATCTTTAAAAATATCATTAGTTCATAAGATACAATGTCATTTCTTAAATATTGACATTTTCAAAGATATAAGCTCATCCTGATGTTACACTCATCGAGAGCTTTCATTTGAGTACCCACATGCATTTTGATATATTTTTCATATATACATATATATAATACATATAAATATATAAAATATATGAAAAATTGATGTGAGTACTCAAATGAAAGGTCTTGATGAATGTAACATCGGGATGAGCTTCTATCTTTAAGAATGTCAATAGTTCACAAGATACAAGGTCATTCTTATATTATGTATCTAGAGATAGAGCATTTTCGAATGCAGCTTAAATACTTATCATCATAAATTGACTATTGGTGAGAATTATATAAAACCATGAAAAAGCACAACTCTATGTCAAGACTTTTCCAACGATACCAAATTTAACCATAAAAGCCCATTTTATCATATAAATACACTAACCACAAAATTTTGCTTATTCCCTTAATAATATAGATTATTAAAAAAAATTTTTTTTAATACTTCCCTTTTTTCCAGGTATCAATTCGACCCGACACCAAAGATCCAGCAAAGCATGTCCAACATCTGGCACGACATCGTTCCCTCAACTTCAAAAGCCCTTGAGCAGTATCACAACGAAATCCTGGAGGACCTAAAAGTAAACCTCACCAACAACCAATGGCGCGTGCGACTGAGCTGTTGTCTAGCTCTTTCCGACCTTTTTAAATCAAACGCCCATATAGACTACGCGAAACACGCTCCCGAATTATGGAAGCAGTTATTCCGCGTCATGGATGACGTTCACGAGGACACGCGTAACAATGCCACCAACACCGCTCGTTTACTCAGCAAAGTTTGCGTTCGCGAGTGCGACCCCAACCACGGAAAATCCGGCGAGCGCGTTTTACAATCAGTCTTATCCATATTTCTAGAAGTTGGAATTCTCCACAACGTAAAAGCCATCCGTGCTCTGTCTCTACAAACAGTTTCTCAACTAGTATCAACAGCTGGCGTTCTGCTAAAACCTTCTCTAGTTCACTTGATCCCAGCGCTGCTAACAGCCACCGACATGGAGCACGAAGGTCTCATGTACATGAGCACCAAGTACAGCGCACAGACGGAAATCCAAGAAGCTCTCGATCGGGTTAGATCCAACGAAGCTAAATCTCATCACGCAACCGAGACAGTTCGCAAGTGTACTCAGTACCTCGACACAGCAATTCTTCAAGAATTAATGCCTAAAGTTATTGAATTAATAAAATCCAGCATTGGTCTAGGCTCCAAAGTGTCTATCAGTCACTTTCTAATTCTTCTGAGCTTACAAATGAAGCAAGAATTACAACCATACGCTGGAAAACTCTGCAGCGCTTTGATGAACGGATTAACAGACCGAAATGCTACCGTAAGAAAAACCAACGCAGTTACAATTGGCTACATAATTGGTTCCGCCAAAGATTCTAGTGTAGAAAAAATATTCAACACTCTCAACACTTGGTACAACGAGCGTGAAGACGATGCAATTCGCCTGGCAATAGGCCAGACATTGCAATCAATCAGCAATCACAATCACGAAGTATTAAAGAAATTTTCCGACATTGTAATCCCGCTGACTTTCTTCGCGATGCACGCGATAAAAGTTCCTGCTAATAAAGAAACCGTGGAACTGTGGACGGATTTATGGGGTGAAATTTCCCACGGAACGGAATCTACGATAAAACAAAACTTGAACTTGATTATCGGAACGCTTAATCGGTCATTGGAGTCGGCTTCTTGGACAACTAAAGCCCAGGCTGCCAATGCAGTCTCGACGGTCGCGGTGAAAGTTGGCTCTTCGATGGATGATGAAGCTAGGAATGGATTGTTGAGGATTTTAATCGCCGGGTTGCAAGGAAGAACGTGGAACGGAAAGGAGAGACTCGTTGAAGCGCTGGCTACGCTTGCTTGTCATAGCAAAGAGGCTTTGGGGAAAGATGCTGCTTTGAGTGCTTCCGTTGTTGAAGCGCTGTACAAAGAGAGCAAAAAAGAGAACTTAGAATATCGTCGTTATGCTTTAAAAGCGTTTGCTGATGTGTTGCATGAATTAGGAATTGATAAATTCACTGAGCTTTATGATATTGCGCAGGAAATTTTGGGTAAAATGGGGAAGAAGAATAAGGGTGATGATGATGATGATGATGATGATGAGAAGAGCGATAAGAGCAGTGAAGAAATTACTAAGAAGAGAGAAGATCAGATGAAGTTGCAAGAAACTGTTTATGAGGCTCTTGGCAAAGCCTGGCCGGCTTATAAGGGTAGTAAAGATACTCAGGATAAATATTGCCTGCAAATTATTGCTCATTGTCATGAGACTCTCCCGAGCAGCACTAGGGCTATTCAGGTCGCTATTATGACCACCTTGACACACTTTGTGGAGAAACTTGTGTTTTTACAAGTTAATTATGGAGAATTGGCGAAGGAGGATAGGGAAAAATTGGACATTATTTGCGAAACTCTGTATCAAATTTTGAAAATTTCGATCGGAATTTCTAAATACACGAGGATAAGGAAGGAGGCGCTTAATATTGTGCTGGTGTTGTCGAAAAAGTTGATAGATAGTGGGAACAATAAGCAAACTGAAGCGCTTAAAAGTTTGTTTTGCCAACTATTGACCAATGAGCTGGCTTCTGACAATCAGCCGGAAATTCGTACTCGCGTTGTTGACATAAAAGCTATTTTTCAATTATAATTATATCGGTTGAATGTTATATATTTATATTAATTAATTAATGGCATTTGTTGCCGTAAAATCGGGTTTTTTATTGTCAATGTTTTTTAGTTGGCTTGTGACGATAATTCGAGCTGTCCGGTGTGGAATAATTGTTTTTTAGGCGGATCTTTTTTTTTATAAGGACTTTTTGATTGTGAATGAATTAAAAAAATTTTTTAATTAGTAGAATTTTCAAAAGATACAAAATTACAAATTTTGTTTTATTATTTTCAGTATCGTTAATTTTTAAATTCAATCTTAAGGTAAAAGACCCAGTTATTGACACTGGCCTAGTTGATTGACACTTGCAATTTTATTCTAATTAAAAAATCAAAAAATCAATTATCTCAAAATTTATAATTCAAAAATTATATTTATTAATTTATTAGAGTCGATTTGTTTTATTTAATTAAAATAAAATTGCAAGTG
Organism: Cotesia glomerata; assembly: GCF_020080835.1. Lineage (NCBI taxonomy): Eukaryota > Metazoa > Arthropoda > Insecta > Hymenoptera > Braconidae > Cotesia > Cotesia glomerata. The sequence goes on from NC_058160.1 coordinate 26,756,155, forward strand.
TCAATAACTAGTTCAGTGTCAATAACTGGGTCTTTTACTTTGGTAAAATATAAATTAATCAAAGTTAAAAAAATCATGTTAGACAAATCAAAACTTGCCTAAAATACAATTTTTCTTCCTGTTGTTTATAAGAATGTAAACAAACTTTATGAACTTAATTAACATAACGTTGTTTTGATTATATTTATTTACAATGAACATGTACAGCTGATCAGTAATTACTTAGTTAGCAATTTAATTAATTGAGTTATACCGCCATAATTGTTAATTAATAATTAACTGATAAGATCTTATGATTTACAATAAAAAACACAAAAATCCATTTATTTTATTTTCTTTAATAAAACATCAGCACCCTTATGCTTCTTGCTCTTGATCTCCTTAATTAAATCCTTCAATTTACTTTTCAGCAATTTTCTAATTAATAATAATTAGAAAATTAGCAATTTTCTAATTAGTCATAATTATAATAGTAGTTTTTAAAAGATACAAAATTACAAATTTTATTTTAATTATGTTTTATTATTTTCGGTATGTTTATTTTTTAAATTCAATCTTAAAATATAAATTAATCAAAGTTAAAAAATCATGTTAGACAAATCAAAACTTGCCTAAAATCCAATTTTTCTTCCCGTTGTTTATAAGAATGTAAACAAACTTTATGAACTTAATTAACATAACATTCTTTTGATGATTAAATTTATTTACAATGAACATGTACAGCTGATCATTAATTAGTTATCAATTTAATTAATTGAGTTATACCATAATTGTTAATTAATAATTAACAGATAAGACCTTATGATTTACAATAAAAAACCCAAAAATCTATTTTATTTTTTTTAATAAAACATCAGCACCTTTATGCTTCTTGCTCTTGATCTCCTTCACTAAATCCTTCAATTTACCCTTAAGCTCCCTCACCACCGATTCACGTTCATTTTCCAGCAATAAAACAATCAAGAAACAAGCTCTGTTAAATTCAATCCACCGCTTGATAACCTCAGTACTCATTTTCTGCACAAGCAAGTCTCCAAATGAAGTTTCTTCCCTCTCCACCCTCTCTTTATCCGCCACAATCAGTTTCTTCAACACCAAATGAAGCGCAGGGTGTTCCACAGCCTTGATATCAGCCTCCTCGTGCTTCAGAGTAGACTCTTCATTCACCAAAAAATCAGCAATAGCATTCCAAGCGTCAACCAGCTTGTCATTTCCAGAAGCAGCTTTCAAGATCGCGTGGGTCACCAGCATAACCGGACCATCTGCCAACCAGGAATTGACATCCTTAGCAATTGACTCTAACATCGGTTCAATCACCGCTTCTAACAACTCTTTCGCTCTTACATCCGCTGATTTTTTACTAGTTAAATTATTGTCTCCTTCACTCAGCAGACTTATCAAAGCAGGATGGAAGTAATGAGTATCTCTTCGAGCTACCAAGTACAAAACAACCTTCTTTCCATGTTCACTTGCTACAATCTCCTGCAAGTGACTCAAAAATTCAGGAACAAATATTTTTTTAACCAAAACAGTGTCATCAACAGAGTCCAACATAGCCAGAAGAAATAAATATCCATACTCTGAAGTCGCAATTTCTTTGACTTGTTCTTTCATCACCTTCAACATAGCTTTTCGTTCTTTAGCAGTTCCATGCCACATACAGATCATTGCAACCTTGGCACCATCTTTAGTCGCCAATAATTCCACCACTGATTCTTTCAGAGTTCCTATCAACTCAGCGCGGTCATTAAGCTCGCAAATAATCAAATATTCTGCTAAAACAGAATGAATTAACAAACAATTTGGATTTTTACTCAATATTTTTGTGACGTTCATTTTAACAGCAGACAAAGTTGCAGATTTCATGTCCGGAGCTTTAGCAAATACGTCTGACAAAAATTTAACAGAAGAGTCCTTGGAAGTTCTGTACATATTACCGTAAAATTCTTGCTTGAAGGTGCTTCTAACTTGCTCTGAAGCCCAGCACTTTTTATTCTTGTCTTTTTTGTTCTTCTTGTATAAAATATAATCCATAATCGGCGCGGCAACTGAGTGGCTCATCAATTGGACCACGTGACCCTCGCAAGCGGCGAAAATATCGCTCCGAATTTGGTCATTGCCATATTTAAAGAATTTCTTGATACAATTCCGCGCATATTTTGACTGGATCATGTTTAGGAATGAAGACTTAAGTTCCGCAGCGACAGTCGCCAGCATTTCAGTAGAACTGTATTTTATGAGCGTTTGAATCACTCGAGAAATATCGTGGGAGAAAACCAGCTTGACGAGGTTTCCTTCGAAGAGTTTGAAGAGCTTTTGGCACAGCTTGGTACGTTCTTCTGGAGGACAGTCTTTGCGGCGCATTTCTTCGTCGATTTTTTTTCCCTCGATGGAAATGTCGTAAATATTTTCGAGTTTTTTGGACTTACGTTTTGCGCGCAATTCTTTGCGTTCTTTTTTAATCTCCTTCCAGTCGGGCTTCTCTGTTGATTCCTCGGTTTTGCTTTCATACTTGGGTCCTTTTTTATCAAACTTTGAAGGAGGCTTGGATGGTTTACTGAATTTTGATTTTTTATCAGGTTTGCTCGGTGGTTTAGCAGCACCTGATTCGGATTCTTCTTTTATTTTGAATTCTTTCTTTTTTTTTAGCTTCGGGACGAATGCCGAGGCGTCAAAAGTTTCTTTTCGTTTCATTTTTTCTGTAATTATTTATATTGTTAATTTTATTATACTTAAAAAACATTTTATTGTAAACTTAGCTGACATCTGAAAATTTTTTTTAACACAATAAAGAAAAAATAAACTGTCTCTTTAAATTCTTGTATTATATTTATATTTAATATAATAAAAATTTAGATTTCATTAAAATTAGCCGACGTTCAACAATTTTAGATTTTTTTTATCAATTAAATTAGAACAAAAAAAAACATTTTTACAAAATTGCACGTATAATTTTTCAAACTTTCTACATGTGAAATTTTTTCAATTAATTTTTTTAAAATAATTTTTTCATTAAAAAAAATTCTAAAAATTTTTAGATGTCGGCTAACTTTATTGTCATAAAATTTAGTACTTTGTAAAACACATTTAATTATGATGCAAATAAATGACATTAAAGTCAGCTGTCACTTGATAATTTTTACGAAAATTAAGTTAGCCGACACTAAAAAATTTTTGATTTTTTTTAAATTAAAAACTAGAACTAAAAAACCATTTTTAAAAAATTTCAAGGATAATTTTTAAAATTTTCTACATGTGAAAATTTTTGTTTTAATTTTTTAAAAATTATTTTTCAATAAAATAAATTATCAAAATTTTCGAATGTCGGCTAATTTAATTTTAATTAATTTTTTTATTTTTTTTAATAAATAAATTTGCTCCGAAAAATTATTTTAAAAAAATTGCATCTATAATTTTTAAAAATTCTTACAGGTCAATTTTTTGTTCTCATTTTTTTTGCCATAATTTATTTGTTAAACAAATTCTAAAAATTATTAAATATCTGCTAAATTAATTCTCATTGCAAATAAAATTAATTAATTGTGAAAAAAATAAAAAAAGTTGCACATGTTTTAAGAATTTTTAAAAAGGTTTGATTTAAAAAACAGGTTAAATAAAAAATTGTAAGATGTCAGATAATTTTAATATTTAATTTTAACATACCTGATAATTTTTATTAGACTTTATATTTTTAATTGTAAACACTTAGTAAGTAAATTTGTTTAAAGCAATTAGAATGCTTTTATAACCTTAAATAACTTTGGATTCAATCAAAACACGTGGAATCCATGTCTGTTTTCTCTAGTAGTCACTAGTGTGGTTACAAAATGCTACCAATGTGAAGAAAATTATAAAAATAAAATTCTCTAAATATTTATATGGTAAGTTATCGACGGAAATTTAGTCAGTCGATAAGAAAACTCAAATTTAAATATACATATCAACAGACTCGATAGAGTCTGGCGCCAAGTTCCGTTCTCAAGCCAGACTACCGAGTGTGTATATACCGTAAGCAGAACAGTTTTTTGAGGTTACAAATTTTTTGCACGCCTCATAGCGCGAAGCGCGTAAGGTTGTGCTTTATACTCGACTCGTCAAAGTCAAACAATTTTGTGATCTTTAAATGCCTCTATCACAACCATATTACACTTATGCAATGATATAAGTAGATGTACACCGAAAAAACACATAAATTAAACCATCTTTTACTTTCTAAAATCATTTCATTTTGCTATTTTGAAAAAAAAAAAAACGTTTTTGAAAAAAATTTTACGTGGACGTCCGGATGTCATCCCATTTTGGATGTACCAACGGTTACTCCCGAACAAATTGATATTTCAAGACCGGATCTTTTTTATTAGTTTAAGAACTCGATGAACTGGGTCCGTATTTCATATCAGTGGCCTAGCTTACGTATTTTTTTTTAAATTAAATTTTTATTAAAATTCACTACGATATAACCGTACAAAGCCAAACGAACTTTTCTTATTTGACACGTGAAAACTATAGCGCCACTTGATCAAGCTAGATTTTTTTAGACTGCGTGCGTGTATGACAAGAAAAAAGGGCGCCGATATTTAAAAAATAATAAAAAATACTCTGTAAGAAATTACTTTTATAATTTTTTTTTTTTTTAATCAATTACACAATTAATTTTTTTCTTAAAAAATGAATAAGCGTTATGAGGCGTGCACTTTTGAATTTCCCAAACTTTTTTTTCAAATTTATTTTGATTTTTTTTTTATATGATATCTTATAATAGTAGTTCATGCTTTTTATTACGCGTATTACTTGATTATTATCAATTATCTTTATAATTTCTATTTAATAGTATATTGTGTGACTAGGGATGAAACAAAACGATTTCAGACCAGTGAAGTTGCCTGCCCGAGCGCAGCGAGGGCTGGCATCACTCGGTCTGAAATCGTGTTTCATCCCGCGTCACACATTATATTTTTCTCACCTCCGGGCGGAAAGCGTCAATTTTCCTCCCGTTGCGCTAAACGAAAATGCCGCTTTCCGCCTCCGTCGAGGAGAAAAATAGTATACACACCACGGGCAGTAAATAAGAAAGCCTCAGATCACATGTTTATTGACCTCGGCTTCGCCTCGGACAACAATTACATGTGATCTGAGACATTTCTTATTTTACTGCCCTAGATGTGTAATATACTATTTCATATAAGTTGCATTAAAAATGCTAGTTTCAATGTCTGGAGCCAACCAGAACTAGATAGTTTCAGACGAATAGCGAAAATACCATTTTATTATGAAACTTATAATAAAATAGAAAGTAATAGTTTATTTTTTACCAAACATTATTCGTAAATTGACAAGTTTTCTTTTATCATTCTTATTTATGCTTAATAACAGAATTATAATATGTCAGTACAGTTAACGGTTAGAATGACAATTATAAAGGTATAAAATAAACAAACAATTGATAAGATTGAAAATAAAGCTGCAACTTCACCTCGCGGACAGAAAATCGTCATTTTCTGTCCGCCGGGAAGAAATAATTGATACCTACCCGGCACAGTCGCATTGGTCTGAAATTGTCTAGTTTCGGTTGGCTCAACAGGCATTGAAACTCACATTTTCAATGCAGGTTATATGAAAAATTATTAAAAATAATCAGCACAAACTATAGCGACCCAGATTTTTAGATTTGAACTTTTTTCTTATGTAAAAAGCGGACGGCCAGAGACTAAATAATATAAGTGTGCATGCTAATCTTATAATAGATGGGAAACTACAGTGAAAAAAAGATATTTGACAGCTTGCAATTACACACGCCAGGCAGCGCAAGAATAACTTTTACATGAACTATAGCTTAAAGGGGATAGTTTGCCACCGGAAATGTATTAAATTAAAATTGTCAATTTTTATTACAATTACAAAAAATACTGAAATCCGAAGAAAAACAGTTTCACTGTAAAAAAATCGCGCCAAGTCCACGTTCATAAGACTATTAAGAAAAAAAATTTTTATTTCTTTACAAAAAGATATAAAATAAAAAATTAAAAAATCCAAGTAAACGATATGGTTGTATATGATTTTTGGATATTAAAAAAAATTTTGTTGTAAATTTAAAAATTAAAAGAAACAATTTTGGAACGTATTTAGTGTGCGTGGTTACAAAATATTTCACTTTTTATGAAATTCCTAAAATCTATCTACTAGGACTTTTAAAAAAAAATTGAAGTATACAATGACGATTTTTTAATAACGAAGTTGACAGAGATTTTTTTATAATTTCATAGCAATAAAATTATTATTAAAAAAGTTTTACAAAACAATTCCACATGTGAAAATTAAAAAAAATTATAAGTGGAAAGAAACTATAAAAATTAATTTAGATGACATTAAAGTTAGCGGTCACTTAAAAATTTTTTAATTTTATTTATCGAAAAAATTTGTTCCAAAAAATTATTTTTAAAAAATTGCATTTTTTATTTTTTAAAATTTCTACATGTCAATTTTTTTTGCCATAATTTATTTGCTATAAAATTTTTAAAATTATTAAATATATGCTAAATTAATTTTCATTTAATTTAGCAGATATTCAATAATTTTAATTATTTCTATAACAAATAAATTATGGAAAAAAATTAATAGGTACGTAGAAATTTTAAAATTTGTTAGTTAGAAAAAATTCAAAAATGATTCAAGTGACCGCTAACTTTAATATTATTTTTTTTGTTGTAAATAATTTGTTACAAAAATTTTTTAAATTAACAGTTGTCAGCTAATTCCAGTATCATATTTTTTACAACAACACAAACTTTTGATAAATTTTTACAACACGAAAATTTTGATAAATTGTAAAAATAAAAAATCAAGTCGGAAAATATTTAGTTACTTATAATTAACACGTAATAAAAAATTTAAACTTAAAACAGTGAAAACTTGACTTCTTAGTAAAAATTAAAAAATGTTATTCCGTTTGTTCGCATATGTCAAAAAAAGATATAAAAATCCTGGCATGACTTCTACTTTCTGTCATAAAATATTTTTCGGATCACATTACATGGTAAAATATTTAGCCTCAAAAAATATTGACATAAAAACACAAAAGGCCCAAAGAAGAAATTTTAAACTCGAGAGCTGATATATTTTTCAATGGAAATACTTTACACCAGTTACATTTTATATAATTTACGAGTTTTTGAGCATTCTGGTCTGGTTACATTTCAACTCATATGTTCACACTTCTTATATGCTTGCCACAGTTATAAAAACTGAGGGCTGAGAAACTGAAAAAATAATTAACACGCTCCATACCAGGCTAAATAAAAGGACATTCTTCCAGAATAGTCAATAGTGAATAGAGTAAAAGAGTAACATATAAAAAAAATACGTCATGCTGTGAACTGCATCTATTAGAGCCGTGATAAATTTTAATAGTCGAAACAATTGATAAATTATTGATTGTTCTTAAAAACGCAAACAGAAATCAGTAAGGTAATAAAATTGATAAAGCAAGAAAAAATGATTAATAAATTATTGTATTGATTTTCAGATCTCGCATCAGTGATTTAATTATTAATTCAAATGGGCTCAGATGTTTGAAGAAACAATTGAACAATCGAACCATCGTTTTATAAAACATTATTACAGCATTGTACAGAAGTAACAATAGATCGTTATATTATTACCAACATTGCGATATTTGTTGTTAATAATTCCAACAACATTCGATCAACGATTGTTAAATAGCTCATGCTACTTATTCTTTCGTTGTTTTGGAATAAATATCAGTATATATGTACACACGTTCACTGTCAGTTATAAGTTTTGAGTTAACTTGTAAACTTTCCGGTTTCTATTTTATAAACTTCCGGAATTAAAATCATATATATTTCCGTTTTCACTCTATATGCATATATATTTACTTGTACATGTATTTTACATCTTATATGAAAATTTTCCTCTGAATATTTCATTAAAAACATATTTTATATTACTGGATAAATATTAAGAATTAAACACAGTAATACAAAATTTTATTTTTTAAGATTTAATTTTAGAAATTTTTTTTTTTTAATTTAATAAATTTCTATTTGATATATATATATATATATATATATATATATATATATATATATATATATATATACAGAAAAAAGGTTCACTTGAGCCAAGAAAATATTTTTTTTCCTAATTATTTTTTTGAGCGAAAAAAAATTTTTTTTTGATAAGAAATTTCACTTATTCCAACAAAATTTATTTAAGTCAAGAAAATCTTGTTGTTTTGAAAAAATTCAGCCTCTTGCTCCAAAAAATTTAGTTTTTGATAGAAGTAAATTTTCTTGTCTTGAGAAAATTTCTCTCTTGCTCCAAAAAATTAAATATAAAAATAGAAGTAAATTTTCATTAATATTTTTATTGATTAGCATGTCAAATGGCAAGATCAAATAATATTGAATCATTTTTTTTTATTCAATATATACACAGAAAAAAGGTTCACTTGAGCTAAGAAAATATTTTTCTTCTTAATTATTTTCTTGAGCGAAAAAAAATTTTTTTTTGATAAGAAATTTCATTTATTCCAGCAAAATGAATTCTCTTGCTTTAAGAAATGCGTTTCTTGATCCAAGAAAATTTATTTAAATCAAGAAAATCTTGTTTTGAGAAAATTCAGCCTCTTGCTCCAAAAAATTTAGTTCTTAATAGAAGTAAATTTTCTTGTCTTGAGAAAATTTATCTTATACTCCAAAAAATTAAATATAAAGATAGAAGTAAATTTTCATTAATATTTTTATTGATTAACATGTCAAATGAGAAGATTAAATAATATTGAATCATTTTTAACTTCCGGCTACGAAAATCGAAGATTTTCAAAAATCGGGAAGTTATTGTTTTCACCCCGTTTTGCAAAAACCGAGTTTTCATCAGATCTCGACGTTTGAAGGTCACAGGAAGCTTCCCTGACTATCCCCGTAAGGTTGTCACGGTGTCTGTATGCATGTATGTGTGTGTATGTGTGTGTGTGTGTGTGTGTGAAAGTATGTGAACCGCTTATAACTTTTGAACGGCTTGACCGATTTCATCGTGGTTGATGCCATTCGAAAGGGCTTGACCAAACTTAGATTTTGAAAACTATTTGGACCAATTCAGATCAATAGATTTTGAGAAATCTTAAAAAAACCGAAAAAAAAATTTTTTTCAAATGTGGTTTTTTTGGAATAACTTTTAAACGGCTTGATGGTTAAATTCCAAAAACTAATCAGCTCTTAACCTCAAAAAACCACGTCGATCCCCACCAGTCCGGTCAAAATTGGTTGATTCGTTCGAGAGATATCGTGAACGAAAGAAAACCGAAAAAAGTGTTTTTTCGGAATAACTCCGAAATTCCTAGCGCGATCAATTCAAAATTTAAGATTCTTTATGAGGCTTGAAAAACTGCGTCGAATGCTGCCAACCGCGTGAAAATCGGTTTATTAATTCAAAAGTTATTGCGGTTTAAAAATTCAAAAAATAGTGTCATCAAATTCTTATCAGACTTTTGAGCTCGAAGAGCTCAAAAGCATAGGAAAGCAATCTCTTTGAGCTTGGAGAGCTCAAAATAACCCATAAATTGTATTTTTGAGCTCGAAGAGCTCAAGAACGTCATTGGTGCAATTTTAAGCGCCTAAGTATGGAATAAGCGGGAAGTTGCAGGAATGGCCTTCAGGGTCAACCGTTTTCCTAATTTGTTTTCATTCAATATGTATAATAGCACTCTAAAATAATATAAAATAAGTATCAAATATTCAAGAAAAAAATTTTCCCAAGGTGACAAAATTTTTTTCTCAGCTGAAGTAGATGGCACTGCTTCCCTAAAGTATCTAAAAATCTTGATCAAATATAAAAATTAATTGTATCAAGTATTTATGATAATTTGAATCAAGAAAAAATTACTTCTACGAAGAATAGAATTTCAAAAAAAATTTATACTTTGACCAACACAACTTCAGTCTTCCTTCAGGCACCCGAAAATTTTCTTGAGCCAACAATTTTGTTCTCCAGTCAAGAAAATTTTCTTTCTGTGTATATATATATAAGTAAATGTACATAAATAAAAAATAAAGAGTCTCGCTTGGCTTGATGACCAAGTAGATATGCTGATCGGTTGAAATACGAGACCAATCGTCATAGTCATGTAAAAAAAATATATATCATCTCGTTCCTTCATGAGTCATTAGGATAAGTCATAAACCGTATCAATGATTTATTTATCTTGAGCTAAATAAATTTTTCTTTTAAACTCTCTTTTGAAAATAATTCATTCATTTTTAATATTTTTTTTTAGCTTTTTATTTCAAGAACTTTAAAATCTGCAGTGAAGAATTTCACCGGTTAAAATCGTTATTAATAACTTACAACTCATACTATGAGTGTAAGTCTCATAATTTATCTTATCCTTAAAATTGTAAGTGAAGAATGTAACAATAATAGTAATAGTAATAGTAAAATAATAATTAGCATAATATAAAAGTGAGGAAAATCGGTTGAGAAACCTTTATGGGGCCGGTGTAAACATTGACGTAGCGGTCGTCGCTCGGTATTAACCAATGAAATAACGCGCAATACAACCCGACAACGCCCAATCATGGCGACCGCAATCAATTACCATTGTTATTATCATTATTATTACTATTTATTCATCTGAAGCGGTCGCTAATTAATAAATTAACGATTGCTCATTTTCTATCCATCAACAATTGTTTAATGTTATGTTTCAATATCTCGAGAAATTGCAGAGAAATTTCTCCGGTATAAATTTTGTTACAATTATAAGAATAATAATAAAAATTTTAATTTGTACAAATTGAAATTTGACAATAGTGTGTCATAAAATGACGTAAGTTGCTAATTCAGCACCGTACGAATTACCTTACCATGACCTCAATTTAAATGAATTAATATTATATGTTTATTATCGAATACTCATTTACACTTATTATTACAATTGCACAACTATATACATTTTATAATGTATAACATATACGGACGTATTTTCTGTGAATGCAGTGTAAGCAGTCTTACAATTACGTAATATTGATTGTCTTTTTTAATTGACCTCAATGTTTTGTTACCTACATTTTAAATTAATAATTATTGTAACTTTACTTTATTTGGAATTTTTTGAAAGTGAAATTTTAAGTGATTTTAAATAAATTTAATTGAATTTTTTAAATTTAAATTTAAGATGACAAAAATTAATCATTAAATTATTCATTAAATTTGTCATCTGTTTTTGATAAATAATTATTTTTCTTTAATTAAGGTAAAAGACCCAGTTATTGACACTTGCAATTTTATTTTAATTAAATAAAACAAATCGACTCTAATAAATTAATAAATATAATTTTTTAATTATAAATTATGAGATAATTGATTTTTTGAGAACATTTTATTTTTTTAATTAGAATAGTTTTAATTAAGATTTAAGAATTTTAATAATTACACTGATAAAAAAATTAACTTGACTCAAGAGCCAAAATCTTGAACCAAGAATACTATTTTGAAAAAAATGATTTTTTTGAGACAAGAGAATGAATTTTTGAGTCAAGAAATTATTCTTGTCTTAAGAATTTATTCTCTTGACTCGAAAAAATCAATTTCTTCAAAATGGTAAGGTAAAAGCCCCAATAGATGATCACGTACCAGTATATCTATATTCATAAATATATAGGTATACAAATACATGGAGTGATCATATACTGGTACATGATCATCTATTGGCGCTTTTACCCTACACAGTAAAAAATTTTGCGTCAAAAAATTTGATGTTAAAAATTTTTGTGTTAAATATTTAACACTTTTATGTGTAAATTTAACATTAATTGTGTTAAATTAACACAAACAAGTGTTAAATATTTAACATAAAAATTTTTAACACAAAATTTTTTGAAGCATTGGCGCAAAATTTTTTACTGTGTATTCTTGGTTCAAGATTTTGGCTTCCGAGTCAAGTTAATTTTTTTATCAGTGTAAAGTTTTAGTAAAATTATAGCTTTATAATATAATTATTACAAATTTTGTAAAAAATATATTTGAAAACTGGAAAAATTAAAACTTTTGAAATTGTTATTTTAAAATTAAATTTTTAAATATAAATAATAATTATAAAAAAATATATTTAAAAACTGAAAAAATTAAAACTTTTAAAATTAAATTTTCAAACATAAATAATAATTATTGAAAATTTTCATAAAAATTTTGTATTTCTTTTTCAGAATAAAATTTTTTTCCAACATAAAAAATGATTAAAATTATCTTAAATTTCCCCGAATTTTTTTTCACTATTACCAATAATTAAAATCACAAATTAAACTCGTAAAAATAAGGAAGGCGTCTTACAATTTTTTCAACATCACCCGAAAGCTCCGCCTCTACCGCGAAATGTCGCCTCCCAACGATACGCGGTTACGCCGACGCTCTTTCATACAACAGTCCTCTTTGAAACAACAGCGGTGTTATTCCTCGGTACTTCGGAGCTCGCTTACTCACTTGAGTTCGATTATTCCCTCGAGTAGTTAATAGTTTGTATTGTATCAATCCCAAAACACCCAAATCCAAAAACCGTGCTTCAGTGATAGTGACCACAATTTATTTAAATTAAACACTAAAAAGACTAAAAGAATCAACAAGTGATTTGTGAGGCAAAAGGTTAATTACTATCTAAATAAATATTGTTAATATAAGATAACAACCCATTAACAACAAAGTTTACAAATATATAAAGTTATCATCTAACAGTCAAAAATTTAAAACAAACAAAAATAATAATTCAATTAAATTAAGTTATTTAATTAAGTATCATTTATTGATAACGCACTAATTGTTTTATAAATATATAAACATCCTTATCATTGTTATTATTATCAACAATAAATATTAATATTTATTACTATAATAATCGTGAATAATAAATAATAAATTTTTTTATTTAAATCATTTATTATTCAAATAAAATTATTTCTTCACAATAATTACAAGCGTTTGTACCGCTCTCAGTGTCAACGATTAATGTCTTCTTTAAGAAGTTAATCCATTATTACTGTTGCTGTTCAAGTTAACCATGTTCTATTGTCGGCTAATTAATTAGTGTCTTATATTAGTTGCTGTAATTAATTTTGTTAGTTTTTTGGGGATTAAATTTAATTTAATTTTTATTTATTTTTAAATTTGAATTTTTTAACATAATCTTGATTTATGATTATGTTCAAAATAAAATTTTTGTTGGCAGAATTTTTTATTTTAATTATTAAAAGTGAAGTTAAAAAAGAAATAATCAAAAGATTTTATTTTTTATTTTTTATAAAAAATTTTGATGTGAAAAAGATACAATTAAATATTTTAAACATGTCATAAGTAAGAATGACATTGAAGTTAGCAGTCACTTGACTACACGGAAAGAACAAGATGACACTGGATATCATCCCAGATTATACTCAGTGGTATCTGTGACAAAAAAAAATTTCAAATAGTAGCTAGTATAATCTAGATTATACTGAGTGATATCTGGATTATACTCATTTTAATCTGGATTATACTAGTTACTATCTGAAATTTTTTTTCACTCAGTATAATTTGGGATGATATCCAGTGTCATCTTATTCTTTCCGTGTATTTTTTAATTTTTTTTAATAAATAAATTTTTTCCAAAAAATTATTCAAAAAAAATTACATTTTTAATTTTTATGAAAATGAATTTAGCAGATACTAATAATTTTTCTAATAAATAAATTACTGGATAAAAAATTGAGAAAAAAAAATTGATATTTGGGAAATTTAATAAATTAAATATGCAATTTTTAAAAAAAATTTTTCAGAACAAATTTTTTTGTTAAATAAAATTAAAAAGTGGTCAAGTGACAGCTAACTTTAATATCATTTGATTTTTTTTAATTTGTACATGTCAATTTTTTTTTTTTAATTTTTTCTATCATAGTTAAATTGTTACACAAAGTTTTAAAATGATCAAATATCTTCTAAATTAATTTTCATTAAATAAGAAATGAGCAAAATTTTTATTTTTCATATTTTATATTTACTTAAAATTTTTTATAATAAATAACAGCAATTTTTTGACAATTTTTTTTATTAATATCGACGTTCTAATTAGCAAATTGTCTAACTCCATTTAAGAAAATCTTCCATTTTTGCGAAAAAACAATCAATTAGAAATTTATTATCACTTAAAAAAACAATTTAATATCTAATAGAGGTATAATATTTTCGGTTGGATCATTTAAATAATTTATAATTGGACTGTTATTGTTACTTCAAAATGTTAAAAAATCACCTTCTAAAAAATACGGAGTTAGACCAATTGCTAATTAGATCATCGATATACAAATAATTGCAATATTGAAATTAATATTTACCAAAAAATGTATTTGCCAATTTTTATCTATAGTTTTTAATTTTTTAAATTATTTAAATAAATAATTAATTGATTTCTTTATTAAAAAAAATTGTTTTTCTATAAATACAACAATTGTCAATGCTTGCTATTTTGGGTAAGGCAAAGGGACAGATCAAGAGCTATAAAGTCATCTAAATAATTATTGGGCATAAGCTAAAAAGAAGAGGGTGAAGGGTGGGGTATTTATATTTTGGATCCGGTGCTATAATGTTTGAATATATCTAGGCGATCGATTGCCGACGGAAACACTCATGATCAAAATAAAAGGCCGCCGGAAAAAGATGTTAAGAAGGCGCTAAACGCTCGCGCTGATGATGCTGCTCACTTCTTCATTCTTAATACTTAGTTATAGCTGGCTAAAGTGTTCAGCTGTCGCTTATTTGTCACCCGGTTTTTTTTTTAGATTTTTTGTCAGATAACACATTTGTTACATTAGGGATATAGCGTGTAGCGCTTGACAACCCTTTACTTTTTTTACCCTCTGATTAACGTCTCAATATTTGTGTTTGTATTTTTCATTTTTTCTATTAATTAATTAATTACTTATTAATATTATTTAACAATAAAATTCATTTTTAATTATCTTATGTTACAGCTGTTTACGTAAGCGGCGATTTTAAAAGTTTTGATTCGGAGTAAAAGAAATTCTTTTTTTGATTAATCACTGAAGAAATCAAGGGTCAAATCGAGCAGCCAAGTTCAAGACCTTCAGATTGTCTGTTAAAATGTATTTTAATTATAATTATAAAGTGACTTGTTTTAATATTGTGACTTAACGATCGAATTAACATTAATAATCATTTTTTAATATTTATGTTGATTGCAAAGACTGAGTTTATCGGTTAAGGCTCGTTACTTACTTTTAATGTGAAGTGATGTCAAAATTTGTAAGAAGATATTTGTGAAGTTTTGTAGCATACAGTGAAGTAATTTTATCGGTATGTGTTCGGAGATTACGAGTTTTTAGACTTTTTTATGAGTTATTTTATTCCTAACACGGACTTAAGAATGGTATCTCATATTCTTTCACCTTCTGGGGTAAGTTTAGTTTTTAAAATATTAATTTTTTGGTTTTTAAAAAATTAAAAAATTTGTTTGAGATATTTAATATTTTTTTTTTTTAACTAATTTAATTTAATTTAAAACTAATTAATTAATAATCAACTAATTAATTTATAGTTAATTTTTTTTTATTTAATTTAATTTTTTAAGAATAAAAATTTTATACTAATTTTGTCTGTTAATATTTTAATGTTTTAATAAAGTAAATTTTTTTCTAAACATCTCAATAAACAAAAAAAAATTGTTTAACTTCAAAGTAAATTTAAAAAATTCTAATTTTTTTTAGAAATTAAATTTTTTTCCAAATTTTTTTATTAAAATTGATAAATTTTAAAAATTAAAATTGATAAATTTAAAAATTTTAAATTGATAATTTTTTAAAATTAAAATCTATAAACTTTAAAAATTAAAATTTATCATTACTTAAAAAAAATTAATTCAAATTTGTAATTAAAAAATAATTTAAATTTTTGGATTAAAAACATCATTTTTTCAAATTAAATTACTTTAGAATCAACAAATTCTTGAAATTAAAATTTAATTACTTATAAAAATTAATTTCTCTACTAAATTAAATCATCGAAATGATTTATAAACATGTTCATATTTGTTCTGGATAATAAACAACAATTATTAGTAATAAATACTCTAAATAGTCAATAAAAAATTGAAACAACAATTAAAATAAAAAGTATATGAATGAACATTTTTAAAACGCATTAAATATCGATTACGAAGAAAATTTCAAGGCTAGAAGGATTAAATTACAATACTGAAAAAATCAATACTTATAATTTATTAATCAGTTGATAATAATTATAATTAATACTAAACAGTAGTGCCAAAAAATAAGCGAGAAATTTGATATGACTTTTGAGTAATTTTTGTTGTTTGTTTTGCAATAAATAAATCACTGAAGCAAAACATGAGATGTAGTAATACAACTAATATAAGCGATCTAGTTCTCAATAAACTGCTTAAGATGATAAGTTTGGCCAGGCATAATGCGATGTCAAAACAGGGTCGCGGTGTTTGTAAGCTGCCCGACAGGACTTCAAACATCTTGAGTACAGCCAAGCATGCTCATGCATTATTTAGATCCTGAGTATTCAAACATCGTATTAATTATTTTATAAATTCCATTGTATATTTCTTAAAATTAGCCATTAAAGCCCAAATAATTTGACAATATCTGTAAATTAAATGTGAAGATAACAAAAAAAGTTAGTTAAAAATAATTTAAATTACTAATAAAATTTTTTTTTTTTTCAGGATATTCAGCAGGACAGTTTAGGAAGTCCTAGTTTAAGTAGTTTGCAAGATTCGCCTCATTCTTTAAAAATAAAACAAGAACCTTATCAATTATCACCGTCACTTCCAGCTCTTCATCAAGGTAATTTTTTAATTTATTTTAATAATTAGTCAAATATAAAGTAATTTGACTACTAAGTGCTTAATTTATCTTTTTTAATAATTACTGTATCAATTTTAGAATATAAATAGCGCATACACATTATAAAAGTCAAATTTTGGCTTTATTTTATTTTACTTTTAATCTATATTATTAAGAGAATAAGCGAAATTTTGTGACCAAGATAGTCATACGATAAAGTCGGTTTTTTTAGTGAAATTTCGGGTCATTGCAAAAGTCTTGACTAGAATTTGTGCCTTTTCATATCATTTTCACCAATTGTCAATTTATGATAATAAGTATTTAGGCTGCATTCGAAAATGCTCTATCTCTAGATACATAATTAAGAAGGTGACCGTCTCTTTTTTCTCATGCAAAAATTTCTCGCGACAAAAATTGTCAGCAATAATTTCTTGTACAATATTTTTTCACATAAAAACCATGATGAAAGAGCCATGTAAATGTTTTTTTTTTTTAGAAATAATTGTAGTTGATTGTAAATAATTGTGAGAAATTTTTGCTGAGAAATTTTGGCGGGATTAATAAAGGCGGGGAGCCAATTAAGAAATAACCTTGTATCTCGTGAATTATTGACATTTTTAAAGATATAAGCTCATCCCGATGTTACACTCATCAAGACCTTTCATTTGAGTACCCACATCAATTTTTCATATATTTATATATATTATAAATATATATATATGAAAAATATATCAAAAATGCATTTGGGTACTCAAATGGAAGGTCTTGATGAGTGTAACATCGAGATGAGCTTATATCTGTAAAAACGTCAATAGTTAAAAAAGTACAGTGCAATTTAACATAATGAAGAAATGTCCTTGTATCTTGTGAACTATTGACATTTTTAAAGATATAAGCTCATCCCGATGTTACACTCATCAAGACCTTTCATTTGAGTACCCACATCAATTTTTCATATATTTATATATATTATAAATATGTATATATGAAAAATATATCAAAATGCATGTGGGTACGCAAATAAAAGCTCTTGATGAGTGTAACACCGGGATGAGCTTGTATCTTTAAAATCGTCAATATTAAAGGAAGTACAGTAAATTTAACGAAAGTCACTATTTAATAAAGCAAAATTTTATTTATTCATAGTTTAAAAGTCACGGTAGTCACATAGTGACTGCAAGGTTGCTAGTTATTTATTAAATTCAAAGAATTAATATTAAAAAAAGAGATTTTTGTAGTTGAAAAGTTTAGTTAATAAAATTTTAATAAAAAATTCAATTATTTTAATTCAAAATTTAGTAGAAATTTACACTAATCTCAAAAATTAGGACATTTACCTTAAAATTGAAGAAGAAATGAAAAATTGGACACAAGTTTCCAGTTGACTTGTCCCAAAGTTCTAATAATACTAAAATATAATATATAGCGAGTATATGGAGAGAAAAAAGTATCAAAAATGTAAATGGATAGTAAGAAGCTGAGGATGAAGATGAGTATGAGGGAAATGAATTAAATAGACATGATGGACCGCGGGAGCGTGCGAGCCCTGATCTCTCTTCACGGCATTTAGTCACACCGTTTGGTAGTAAGTAACGTATGAGTTGTACAGTGCGTCGGAGACGGAGGAGACTGAAGAGACGTCTTATTCGTTAATAGTTTATATTTGTACATAGTACACATCTTCATTTAAATCCTTATTTACGAGCTTGGTACACGAACATACATTTACACTTAACTGCTCACAAAATAACGCTAAATAATTACATTCATTTCGTATATTAATTATTTATTTCTTGGGATTGGGAGTATGATCACAGGAAGTGCCGAGATGATTACCAAAGTTTTTATTTCATGTATTGTTGATGATGAAAATCTAAAAATTTTAGTCGATATCGTCTTACTTGGATTGAAATTTATTATATCGGAAGCAATTAAAAGAAGAGATAAGAATGGAAGTTTGTAAGTGTATTATGTATGTAATCTCGTATTGTATTACTTAGATTGATTATCATTTAGATTTATATGTAAATATTTATTTAATCGCGAGTATTAAAGTGATAGGAAAAAGTTTTAGTTGTAAAAGATTTATTTATTTATTTGTAATGTAAGATGTAAGTTGATTTTATTTTAAAGTTAAATATTTGAGATTTTCGTGTTTGAAAGAAGAGATAATGTTTACTAGTAAAGATATAAAAATTTAATAATAATAATAATTTTTCAGAACTTGAGTTTAAAAAAATGATAAAACTATAATTAATCTATATTATTAAGAGAATAAGAAAAATTTTGACTTCAGGATAGTCATATGATAAAATTGTTTTTTTTAGTGAAATTTAGTTTATTGCAAAGGTCATGACTTGAATTTGTGCCTTTTTAAGGTTTCATATCATTTTCACTGATAGTCAATTTATGATGATAAGTATTTAGGCTTCATTTGAAAATGCTCTATCTCTAGATACATAATTAAGAAATCACCTTGTATCTTGTGAACTATTGACATTTTTAAATATATAAGCTCATCCCGATGTTACACTCATCAAGAGCTTTCATTTGAGTACCCACATCAATTTTTCATATATTTATATGTATTATATATATGTATTTATGACAAATATATAAAAAATGCATGTGGGTACTCAAATGAAAGCTCTTAATGAGTGTAACATCGGGATGAGCTTATATCTTTAAAAACATCAATAGTTAAGAAAGTACAGGGCATTTTAACAAATATCTTGTGAACTATTGACATTTTTAAGGATATAAGCTCATCCCGATTTTACACTCATCAAGACCTTTCATTTGAGTACCCACATCAATTTTTCATATATTTATATATATTATATATATATGTATAAATGAAAAATATATCAAAATGCATGTGGGTACTCAAATGAAAGCTCTTGATGAGTGTAACATCGGGATGAGCTTATATCTTCAAGTACAGTGCAAATTAACAAAAGTTATTTAATAAAGCAAAATTGTACTTATTTATAGTTCAAAAGTCACTAGCAGTTACATAGAGGCTGCAAGGTTACTAGTATTAAAATTAAATCAGAAAGAAGAAAAATTTTTTATATAATTTTAAATAATAATTACTTCCATATTTATAAATTTATTATATAAAACAAATATATTTATAAAAAAAACTCCATCAATAATAATAATAATTAATATTATTAATTTCTTAATAATGAAAATAAGGGTACTTAAAAATAAAAAAAATCCCTCTCGGATGAAGAAATATCCGAAAAGCCATGTATACTTAATTATAAGATCCATGATCCATGTAAAATATATAAGCATAAGTATATATAAAATAGAGGGCAAGAATTACGGGTCGCTAATCTTGGAGAGCTTTACGGTGACCTGATATATGGTCCTATGAACGCCATACCGCGCTTCGTATTCCGTAATTTTTATATTATTCTTTATACTTATTCTCACCAGCCCGTTTTAGCGTTTCATCTCTTCTTCTAAACTGTGTACTACATACTATAAAATACAACTTATATACTCAAGATAACTTTAAGTATAATTGGTTGAGTACGCGCGTGTAAAAAGTTCCGCTTAACCGACTCGGCAGCTGAGTTTAAGCTCTTCGCTTTATTAATAAAAATATATATTTGCATCTATATCAAATCCCCAGATTACTTCAATTTCATTTTACATATTTACATCTTTGATTTTAAAAAAATCATTAAAAAAAACGTTCTTATCAATTTTTTCTCAATCAAAATTTCTCTGACTTTCTTTTACTTATACAAAAGTAACAAAAAATTTTCAGAGCTGACGTGACGTAAGCTTTATTTGACGTAAAAATTTTCTTCAGTCACACGGCGATGAGTTGTTAATTTTTGTTTATTTATTTTTTAATCGGGTTGTCAGTTTACATTGACTAAAATTTTTTCAGTGATATGTATATTTATAGATTCGTAGTAAACAAGGGCATGCTTTGGGGCCAATCGTTACACGAGATAAGAGGGATATAAGTAACATTTAATCGTAATACATTTATAAATATAAATATAAATATCAATGCATTAATAATAAAATAAAATATTAATATTATGTATATTATATTACGTGTATTATAAATAATAAATAACACTTATAAAATAAAATAAAATAAAAATTTTAAATTAAATGTATGCAGGTGAAGATACATACTCTAAATCATGTATGTCTTGTATCATTTGTTTGCTTGTAGTGTTTAAAGTCAATGAATTTAGTGTCATATACTCAACTGGCAATTATCCAAATAATTATTTATCCATGTCTATATTACTTACAGTATTTTATTCGTTTACTTTATTTACAAGTTATTTATTCACTCAATTTCCCGGTTTTTATTTTTTAAAAAAGATAAAAATCAGCAGATGTTATAATGTTGAAGACTTTTTAGAATTATATAAAATCAAATATAATATATATTATAATAATTATGTAAGCGGTTAGCGAAATACTGTAAAATTTTAATAGTGCGGAAAATTTACAGCATCTGTCTGGCTAAGTAGATTGCAATTACATTACGTTATCCTGAGGTCGAGATCCGTAACTTCGATTGGCTGTTTGTCAAGTGATAATACAAGATGCGCTATCGCTTCAAAGATGACCCATTGCCCTGGCTTAGTCCCAGATTCTTACACGGAAAAATTTAATTGCGATAACAATTGTGCGTTTTAATTTATTTAAAGTTTTCAATTGAACTTTTGGAAAATTTTTTGCAATGGGAAGAAATAAATACTAATTTATAGATCTGCTGGTACTTTATTATTATTATTATTATTATTATTATTATTATTATTATTATTATTATTATTATTATTATTATTATTATTATTATTATTATTATTATTATTATTATTATTATTATTATTATTATTATTATTATTATTATTATTATTATTATTATTATTATTATTATTATTATTATTATTATTGGTGATGTATCGATGGGGTGACAGAGAGGTCGTAGGTCAAGTTACACTAAATACCCGGGGGCACTTATATCATGGCTAATTGTATCAACTGAAAACATCATATCACGATGAGAGCAAGCACGTGCCCGCTGACTTAGATACTCTGTTGCCAGAGTGGAGAACCGAGGGATAGAAGTTGAGACTGAGATTGAAATAAAAGACTTTAGAAAAAACTTCATCTCCACTACCGCTCTCAAATTCAATTTATTTTATTTAATTAGAGTTATTTTATCTTGACTCGCATTTTTGACGCGCAAGCGAAAAAAAACTCGCGTGCTTCTTTATAAACAAGATTTTATGTCAAGAGTAGTCATAGTTAACACCTGATTGCAATTAGAGATGATATTACTCATTATTTATTTTATTTAAAACTTATGTTTGTTGGAATTTTTATTTCTTCTTAAATTATTGTGTTGACTTAATGAAAATTCTTCAATATTTCTTCTTGTGTATTTTTTTGGTTTAAAAAATTTTGTACTGGAAGAATATTTTTTAAAAATCAAAAATTTCTTCAAAATATAATTTAAAAAATAACTAGCAACCTTGCGGTCACTATGTGACTGCCGTGACTTGTGAATTATAAATAAATACAATTTTGCTTTATTAAATAATGACCTTTGTTAAATTGCACCGTACTTTTTTAACTATTGACGTTTTTAAAGATATAAGCTCATTTCGATGTTACACTCATCAAGAGCTTCCATTAGAGTACCCACATCAATTTTTCATATATTTTTCATATATACATATATATAAATATATGAAATGTATGAAAAATTGATGTGGGTACTCGAATGAAAGGTCTCGATGAGTGTAACATCGAGATGAGCTTATATCTTTAAAAATGTCAATAGTTCACAAGATACAAGGTTATTTCTTAATTATGTATCTAGAGATAGAGCATTTTCAAATACAGCCTAAATACTTATCATCATAAATTGACTATTGGTGAGAATGATATGAAATCATAAAAAGACACAGCTCCAGGTCAAGACTTTTCCAACGATACCAAATTTAATCACAAAAACCCACTTTATCATATAAATACACTGGCCACAAAATTTTACTCTATATAGTGTAGCTGGAAATATGAAATTGAAAAATTAATTTTGTTCTACTGATAATTCATTGATTTTAATATTAACTTTTTTTAAATAATATGCCAAATATTTTTTTTAACAAAGTAAAATAATAAATTATGCAATTAATAATTTTGAAATTCAAAAACAAAATTCCAACTAATTGACTAATTATTAATTGGCAAAGACTTAACAATTTGATTATAATATTATTGCTGGAATAAAAACATTCGATAATTGAGGGTAGTAATTTTGAAAGATTTCATAATATAATAAAATTAATGCGACTCGTATTCTTTCACAGTAATAAACTAATAACAGTAACACAATGTGTGATGTCACGATCGGATTAAATTACGCTTATCAACGATACATATTTAACTCTTAGCTCTTTACGAATACATATTTTACTCTTAGCATTTTACGAATACTAAACCCCGGTGATAAAATTTTTTGTTCCAAGTTTATAAGTCATCGCGATACGACCTCGAACCCTTTTTTTCCTCTGGTAGTTTTTTTAAGGCACGAATATGATTATTTTAGCGAGAATATATTTATGTAATAAATATTTTGACAAAATAATTGAAAAAAAATGTAAACATATATATTATTTTATACTGTAAAAAAGTAGATTGAATTTTAAACAGGAATTGACGGGAGTTTATTTAAACGTTTACAAAAAACAGTGTTATGACAGTCTTTAATATCTTTATTTGTTTTCAAAACATATAAAATACTTTTAAAAAGCACGTGGAACTTTTGTGGTAGATCAGGAACTTCTATCACAATTGTAAATTAATTATATATACTCTTCTTTTGCTTTTTTAATTTTTCTTTTTTTTTATAATTTTTTTTTTTTTTTTTTATTTTAACCCCGCTTTTCAGACTTCTGTCTCAATGGGGGTCCGGCCGAGACCGGAAGGGGACTCCAGGCTGATCGGTACATTAAGTTTTGGCAGAATAAGTTTTGGCGGTATTACATACTTTTTCAGCCTGGAGAGTAATGCGGCGATGGGCCGACTTTGGGGAAACTGCACGCATTTGCCTGTGCCCCACCGGTAGCACAGGGCTTGGGGAAACCATCGAAAAACCCAAACCTGTACAGCCCGGCGTGAGTTACGAGCACCGATGTTCACTGAAAATTAAATTTCAGCTCACACCGGGATTCGAACCCACGCCTCACCAGTCCCAAGCAAGCATGACAAGCATTATACCGCTTAGCCATGGGACTGGCTTTTTTTGTTATTATTATAACTATCTTGCAGAAAATTTATTTATTTATTAAATTTATATGCCAAGGCTTAGCCGAATGGCAATAATACAAAATTTGGATATAATTGATGAGTAATAATTAAATAGTGTAGTTAGATAATAAAGCAGAAACATTATAATAAATGCAATACAATAAATTAATTAAGTAACATATGAGTAAATTCAAATACAAAATAGTTAAAATTTAGTGTTAAATTTTAACTTTAAACTTTTACTTTAGATAAGAAAATTTTTAAATTTGAAGATATATTTTTTTTATCAAACATAATCTATTATTTGTTTAATTTTGAATAATTATCAATTTGATATCTTCTCAAAAAATTAAAACTTCAAAAGTTTTTATCTATAATTTCCAAAATATTTAAAGGAAATAGATGTAAGTTTTTCGACTGAAAGTAAATATAAATACAATCCCGTCATATAAATATAATAATTTAAATAGTGTTGCAAGCACGTACGATATATTTTGTTCCGGTAGCTAGTACACATAATAACACAGTCAGAAGTGAACGAGTATCAACAATACTCGATTTTCGTTCAATGAAACGTGACTACGTGGTCGCGTGGTAAGGACTCAGTACTAAAATACATTTTTGTTTATAATACTGTTATATCGCGAACCGTTTTTATGCACCAATGAATTTCTCCACAAATTTCAGATCGCAGATTTATAAAAGAACGCAAATCCCAAAAATTTTTTTATTTTTTCAAGAAGAATATATGATATTTTTATTCAGTGACTAATGTACAGTTTAATTTTTGTTTATCGGTATCGAAGAATAAAAAAAAAAGAGTACTTGATATAATATAAGAGTTTCGAATTCGTTCTTAGGTCTTGTATTATTACTCTTATATTAAACGACCTAATTGTTTATAGCTCGATGACTTCCACCAGATTCTGAGAACTCTTGGTGGCTCACAAGCCCACGATTTATTCAGCGTTATATTATTATAATTATAATACCCAGCATTGCTAGTCCATTGATTTTTATTGTTTCAATTTCGGAGAAATTGATAACAATCTTGTGAATAAAAAAAAAGCGATTGGTTCTCCTGAATAGAAGAATACTTTGGAATTTTTTTGGTATTTATATTTGAAGCTTGACTCGGGTGTTATTGAATCCGGAACAATCGTCTACAAAGAAGAAATTTAAGGAGATCCACGCGAAGTAATGAAATTTTTTAAACTTCCTGAAAATTTGTAAGTTCAATCTACGTAGCTTAATAATTAATAAAAAAATTTTTAAAAAGTAGGTTTCCGGGATATTTAATTAAATAATTAGGTTTGAAAATTGTAATTTTTACATGTAGGTAAATGGAGATTTCACCAGCCGTGTATTTGGTTAATAATAATAATTATAATTTAATGCCATTAACGATTTAAAAAAAAAAATTTATTTATTAATTGTTTAATTTCAACGCCAAGGCAGTATAGACAAATGGCAAAAGTATGCAAAAAAAATTACGATAAAGTACTTGTATGAATAATGAAGATATAAAATTTAAAAATTTGAGATATTAAGAAATAATCGTTATAAGCTCTCAACTTGATAAAGTCTTAGGAATAAAGACGAAACGTTGCAAATCAATGATTGTTTAAATTGATTTGACCACATTTTCCAATTACCCGTGATCCTGATCATATTGTTGTTCATTAAACTGGAAGTGAACCGTATCAAAAATGAGTAAATTTGAGTATAAAAAATTAAAAATTTAAGAGTTAAATTCAGTGGTGTAAAATACAAAAGATGATAATCTAATATGATAAACTCATGTAATAGAAATGTGTGAATATCAAAAGTTTAAAATTAAGATTCATTGTCTCGTTCACGCTTCATGAAGAAGATTCAAATTTCAATAAAATTCAATTTTCATTGAATTTGATTGAAAAAATAATAAGCTTTCGATTAAAACAATAAAAAAAGTAAATTTTCGAATGTATTACGAAGATATTTCATATTTTTTACGAAAAATCGCAAGGAACTTTCGTGCTTTAAAGTCTTATATTTGACTTGGCAACACCGCTTGTGTAGTTTCTCGGCGTAAAAGTGGCAGTTACACATCTTTACTCCAAATTACTCAACTCTGCGACATACTGTACTCAATAAAAATAATCGAAAAACTTAAAAAAAAAGACAACTTTACTCAATTCATTCATTACTCTATGCTAACTTTATTCAACGCTAAGTTTACTCAGTTCCAACTGTATTTCATGAAATCTTTATTCAATGGTATTTTATAAGTGATGGCGTGCTTTTAAACATCTCTATTCAATTATTTTTTGTTTAATAATATGTTTACTTTAAATAAGTTAAAAAAAAAACTTTAATAATTTTATTCTTAAAAAATAAAATTCTATTGTTTTACAAACTTTATTCAATGTCAACTTTACTCAATTACATATAATTTATATATCTATATATAGTAAAAAATTTTTTTTTTAATTTATTAAATTATTTTATTGGAGTACAGATTACACAGAGCTGAGAAATTTTGAGTACAGTTTTGTTTTTGCCGAATAAAATATTATTAAATAAAAAAATATTGAATAGAGATTTTTAAAAGCGCGCTATCACTTATAAAATACTATTGAGTAAAGATTTTATTAAATAAAGTTCGAACTGAATAAACTTAGCGTTGAGTAAAGTTAGCATTGAGTAGTGAATGAATTGAATAAAGTTTTTTTTTTTTGAAAGTTATTCAATTTTTTATGTTGAGTACAGTATGTCGCCGAGTTGAGTAATTTGGAGTAAAGATGTGTAACTGCCGTATAAGTAACCGCGGTTTTTTAAATGCTAGAAGATCTTAGTCATTTTAGTTAAACAGTAAGGTAAAAGCCCCAATAGATGATCATGTACCAGTATATGATCACTCCATGTATTTGTATACTTATATTTGTGAATATAGATATACAAATACATGGAGTGATCATATACTGATACGTGATCATCTATTGGGGCTTTTACCTTACACAGAAAAAAAAATGTTCTTGAATCAAGTATATAATTTCGAAGAACTTAATGTTTTTGATTTGAGTAGAAAAATTCTTGATTTAAGGAAATTTTACTTGATCCAAGAATTTTTCGTCTTGATTCAAGACAATTACCCTCTTCAAAATTATATTCTTGGTTCAAGAATTTTCCTCTTGAATCAAGTTAATTTTTTTTTTTTTCATTATAAACATAAATAAATTTTAAAATTAGGGAATTCTTGCGGTGTTGTCAAGTTTACACCGAATTAAATGTTAATAATTATTTAATGAGTAAATTTTTCGGAAATTTTCTCAAAAATGTTATTAATTAATTTAAAGATGCATAACAAAAGTATCTCTACGTTTAATTTTTTTATCGACATTCTTTCCACTAAGAGGATACTTGGATCTCCTTAAGATTTATATTTACAGAATATTATTAACATTTGTTTCAGTAAGTAATTATGTAACAGACATGTCTTCAGGATGCATGAGTACGCAAAAAGACTTGGACATGACGGTGAATAATTTCACGCGAAGTTTAACAACTCACCCGCATTCGCTGGGTCATTTGCACGATCACTTGAACCACAGCAGTCCTCGGTCAGCGATATCAATGCATACGTCGAGTTCCTTGCACTCAAGCAGTCATCATCTACATCATCATCATCACTGCGATGACAAGACCGGTGCGTCCCCGCCTGTGGTACTTCACAGCTCGAGCAGCGCGAAAACCTCGACATCTTCGACGCCAAATGCCTCGTCCACGAGCGCAAACACCAACCTCTCGGCGAATACCAACGAGGCCAGCACCACTGGGTCCATCTCCAACAGCAGTGAGGCTTCTTCGACCTCGATAAAACCTCCTTACAGCTACGTCGCGCTTATCGCCATGGCGATTAATCACACTCAGCACAAACGCGCGACGTTGAGTGAAATTTATTCATACATTACCAATAAGTTTCCTTATTATGAGAAGAATAAAAAAGGCTGGCAGAATTCCATCAGGCATAATCTTTCTTTGAATGAGTGTTTTGTCAAAGTTCCTAGAGAAGGTGGTGGAGAACGGAAAGGAAACTTTTGGACACTTGGTGAGTGTTTTTCTTTCATAGTGCTGAAGTTACCTGTCAATTTTTTTAATTTTTATAACAATTCAATTTTAATAAAAAAAAAATGTTTTAAAAAATTTCAATTATTATTTTTTTTCAAATTTTCACATGTGGAATTTTTTAATTAAACTTTTATGAATATTAATTTAGCAGATTTTTAATAATTTTAAAAATTTTGGTGACAAATAAATTATTGAAAAAAAAAATTGACATGTAGAAATTTTAAAAAATTAAAAATGCAATTTTTCATAAATAATTTTTCGGAAAAAATTTTTTTGTTAAATATAACTAAAGTTGGCCGACGTTTTTAATTTTTTTTTCAATAATTAAATTAGAACAGAAAAATATTTTTTAAAAATTACACTTACAGTTTTTCAAGTTTTTTACAAATGAAATTTTTTTTTTATTCTTTTGTAATAATTTTTTCAATAAAAAAAAATTCTAAAAATTTTTAGATGTCGGCTAACTTAATTTTCATTTTTGTTAAATGAAATAAAGAAACGATCAAGTGAAAGACATTTGATTATTTTTTAACAAATAAATTATAGCAAGAAAAACTCATTTGAAAAACTTAATCTTTTGAAGATCTAAAAAATTGTCAATGCAATTTTTTAAAAATAATTTTCTAGACCTAGTTTATTTATGACACTGAATTTAGCTGACATTTGATGATTTTTAGGATTTTTATCAACAAATAAATTATTATAAAAAAAATTTACTAAAAAATTCCTCTCATAGAGGGTTCAAAAAATTACTGATGTAATTTTTTTAAAAATGTTTTCTTAGTAGCAATTTATTTGTTGTAAAAATCAAAAAACTTTCAGATGTCTGCTAATTTCAGTTTCATAGTTTATTTTTCAATAAACGTGTTTGCTAATTTTAATGTCATAAATTTTTTTTATAATAATTTAATTGCTATAAAAATCTAAAAAAATTTCTAACTTCAGTATCTTTTTCTTCTTTTGTTTATCTTAAGTTTTGCCTATAATTATTTTTGATCTTTAGATCCGCAGTTTGATGACATGTTTGAAAATGGAAATTACAAGAGACGTAAGCGCATGAAGAGACCATACAGAGGGACTTCTTATCACCATAAATCATTATTCGGAGATCCGTATCCGACGAGTCATGTTCATCTAGGAGCGACCAGGAATATTTTCGCGCATTCTCCACCTTCTTATGCGCCAACCGCGTACACAAGATACGATGCCAGGTGATTAATATAATTTTATAGTTAAATCATGATGAATCATGCATTAATCATTGAAATACTTGTTTAAAATAGCACGTGGAGTCTCCAACAGCCTCAGTTGTCATACAGTCATTGTCAAGCGGTAAGTTTTGTCTGTAAAGAATGTTTGGAATTTTTTTTAATAATTAAAAGTCCATTCGCCCTGTGCCTTGGCATTTAATATAAATAAATAAATTAATAATAAGTAATTATATTTTTATTTAGCTCCAACCTCAACTCCAACCAATGCAGTCGATGCAAATACCCACGATGAACGGCTACGGACAATTTAATTCTTTAAGTGAGTCTCTTCGCCTCTATTTTGACAATTATTAAAACTTATAGAAGTACCAAAGTTGACGGCGGATCAAAGCGTTTCAAGGAAATTACATCGACGTTTCAGGTAGTACCACCAGTTCTCCGGGTTCTATGCCCAGCAGTTCATTTGTAGGCAATAATTTCGGTAGTTGTTCAAGACGTCACGACACATCCGTCACCGCCGATGCCATGTCTGGAAGATCATATTGGCCAGACAGTGAGTCACAGCTTTATAAATTTTTTACAACCTAAAAATGATTTATATTATTAAGAAAATAAGAAAAATTTTGTGTCCAGGATAGTCATATGATAAAAACGGTTTTGTTAGTGAAATTTAGTGTCATTGCAAAGATCTTGACTTGAATTTGTGCCTTTTCAAGGTTTCATATCATTTTCATGGATAGTCAATTTATAATGATAAAGTATTTAGGCTTCATTCGAAAATGCTCTATCTCTAGATACATAATTAATAAGTTACCTTGTATCTCGTGAACTATTGACATTTTTAAAGATATAAGCTCATCCCGATGTTACACTCATCAAGACCTTTCATTTAAGTACCCACATCAATTTTTCATATATTTATATGCATTATATATATGTATATATGAAAAATATATCAAAATGCATGTGGGTACTCAAATGAAAGCTCTTGATGAGTGTAACATCGTGATGAGTTAATATCTTTAAAAATGTCAATAGTTAAAAAAGTACAATGCAATTTAACATCTTCCATGTCTGGAAGATCATATTGGCCTGACAGCAAGTCACAGCTTTATAAATTTTTTACAACCTAAAAATGATTTATATTATTAAGAAAATAAGAAAAATTTTGTGTCCAGGATAGTCATATGATAAAATCGGTTTTTTTAGTGAAATTTAGTGTCATTGCAAAGATCTTGACTTGAATTTGTGCCTTTTCAAGGTTTCATATCATTTTCACCGATAGTCAATTTATAATGATAAAGTATTTAGGCTTCATTCGAAAATGCTCTATCTCTAGATACATAATTAAGAAGTTACCTTGTATCTCGTGAACTATTGACATTTGTAAAGTTATAAGCTCATCCCGATGTTACACTCATCAAGACCTTTCATTTAAGTACCCACATCAATTTTTCATATATTTATATGCATTATATATATGTATATATGAAAAATATATCAAAATGCATGTGGGTACTCAAACGAAAGCTCTTGATGAGTGTAACATCGGGGTGAGCTTATATCTTTAAAAACGTCAATAGTTAAGAAAGTACAATGCAATTTAACAAATATCTTGTGAACTATTGACATTTTTAAAGATATAAGCTCATATCGATGTTACACTCATCAAGACTTTTCATTTAAGTACCCACATCAATTTTTCATATATTTATATATATTATATATATATATATATATATGTATATATGAAAAATATATTAAAATGCATGTGGGTACTGAAACGAAAGCTCTTGATAAGTGTAACATCGGGATGAGTTTATATCTTAAAAAAACGTCAATATTTAAGAAAATACAGGGCATTTTAACAAATATCTTGTGAACTATTGACATTTTTAAAGATATAAGCTCACCCCGACATTACACTCATCGAGACCTTTCATTTGAGTACTTACATCAATTTTTTATATATTTGATATATTTATATATATTACATGTATGTATATATGAAAAATATATAAAAAATGCAAGTGGGTACTCAAACGAAAGCTCTTGATGAGTGTAACATCGGGATGAGCTTATATCTTTAAAAACGTTAATAGTAAAGAAAGTACAAAGCAATTTAACAAAAGTAACTATTTAATAAAGCAAAATTTTATTTATTCATAGTTCACAAGTCACGGCAGTCAAATAGTGACTGCAAGGTTGCTAGTTTTATCTTATTGATATATTTGATTTATTGCTTGTTACCTAGTGGTCAATGTCAAAGAAGAACCTGGAAGTTCAACGGTCACCTCCGGTGGGCTAGGAACTATCGGCGTTGGAAGTTCGATGGTCGGATCACCGATGTCAGCCAACGTTTCATCAACAGGGTTCCCCAGCATGGATTTCCAAAGTCGTCCCAAGTGTTACATGTGAATTATCAATTGACTATCAAAGTAATTATAATTTATAAGCAATTTAATCCCCAAAGCCATTGAGAACTTTATCCGTCGGCAAATTTTCCCGGACTAGTTTTATTTTTAATTGTAATTGTGATTAGTAGTTACAATATTTAAAATGTATTTTTTTTTATCGTTTATACGTAAGGAATTTATTGATTTTTTTCTCTTTATAAATCAACATTGTTCAAATAATTTTAATTATCGGTTAAGATAGTGAGGATTTTTTAATTAGTAATTGATTAAATATTCCCTTAAGTTTAAAAATAATTGTCAGAGATGTAAATGTATTAATCATTTAAATATCATAAAGAACAATTATTATTATTATTTAATTACATATAGATATAAATTATTATTCTGACCAATAAATAAAAATAAAAAGCGCTAATTCATGACTAAATTTTTTCAATCAAACTTTATAATTTAAATTGATATTTTTGAAATAATATTGTTATTTATCGTAAAAATTGTCATGTATTTATTAAATAAACATATATTTATTGCTCGGAATTGGTTAAATTTTTTTGTAAAAATATTAATAAAAATATTTATTACTCTAAAAGTTAGTGATTAACCATTATCAACCACACACAGTTCATTAACATATTTAAATAGTTTTATTTCCCAGAGATTGTTTACTATATTTTATTAAAATAATAAAACAATTGTGGGTTGTGGAATTCATGATATGACGCGTATTTATATTTAACTAAAAATAAGATAATTTACCGTATTAATCATCCGCTTTATTACGAAATAATAATAAGATATTTGCTAATATTATTATTCAGTATGTAATGTCGTTTAAAAATACACTATTATTATTGAAACATTGCGTTATTTTAATAATTTACTGATAATTAATGCGTAGTGATACCAATATCGAGAGTTGAATGAGATTGTTTTTGTTAGTAATTATTTACGCGGCGAGATTAATAATTGATTTTACTTTAGTGGGACTTTTTTTATACTTGCGAGATTCAAAGGGGAGTTTGCGTCTAGAATAAGCTCCTCCTACGGATTCAGGGGTTCTCATAGTTTACACATTGAAACAAAAAAATATTTATTCAGAAAAAAAATTATTGAGTCAAGAAAAATTTCAAGAATTTTTCTAATTTTTTTTTTCAGTGTAAAAAATTCTTATTATTTTAATATTTTGTAAAAAATAAAAAAAATGTATAGGTAATTTTTTTTGCTTGTTACTTCACTAAAGTCCTCACATTGTAATTAAATATAAAATTTATCTCTCTTTAGTAAAATTAAAAAAAAATTCTTAATTTAGAAAATCATTTTTAAACTTACAAAATAATAAAGATATTTTTAAATAAATATAATTTCAAATTTAATAAACAAAAATTTATTTTTAACAATTTAATTTCTTCAAGAAATTTTTCAAGAAATTTTCATTCTAAGATTTATTTTCAACTTTAAATAATTTAATAAAATTTTTTTAATAAACTTTAAATAATTTAATAAAATAAAATAAATAAATAAATAATTATAAAAAAAAAAAAAATTTACAAACTACTGACCAAAAAATTCCAAAGAAGATATCAAAAAACTTCTTTATTTTTATTATAATTAATTAAAACATTTATTCAGAAGAAAAATTATTAAGTCAAGAAAAATTTCAAGAATTTTTCTACTTTTTTTTTTTCAGAGTAAAAAATTCTTATTATTTTAATCTTTTCTAAAAAATAAAAAAAAATGAATAGGTACTTTTTTTTTGCTCATTACTTCATTAAAGTTCTTTCACATTGTAATTAAATATAAAATTTATAACTCTCTTTAGTAAAATTAAAAAAAAATTCTCAATTTAGAAAATCATTTTTAAACACAAAAAATAATAAAGATATTTTTAAATAAATATAATTTCAAATTCAATAAACAAAAATTTATTTTTAACCATTTAATTTCTTCAATAAATTTTTTAAGAAATTTTCATTCTAAAATTTATTTTCAACTTAAAATAATTTAATAAAATAAAATAAATAAATAAATAATTATTAAAAAAAATTTACCAACTACAGATCAAAAAATTCCAAAGAAGATATAAAAAAACTTCTTTATATTTATTATAATTAATTAAAACATAATATATAACTTTTTGGCTGCATTAGTCATTAGGTAATTATAAGAAGGATATGTTTTTTAAATAGTCGGCTTTTAAATGGAATTTACACTTGATTTCACAAGTAACAGACCGATAGCTTACACGGTGGCCATAGAAACAAAATTAGAATCAGCTTAAGAGAGTCGTAAACCAGAGAAGAGTACGTAAAACACGGGTTGAATGATGCGCGACAGCTGAAAGTTCAACCCGGCATCGGGTCTACAATTCCATCTAATCCCATCTTTATTATTAATTAGTAACCATTAATAATCATTATCAATATCAATAACGATATCAAATCTCTAAAAATTTCTTATTTCTTCCCAAAAAATAAAACCTTTAAAACTAAGCGCAATCCAGCTGAAATTTTTACCAGTTAAATTCATTTATTTTCTAGCATACAGAGCTAGATATTAGATAAATTATCACTATATTATACAAAATATTTAAAAATATATATAAAAAATACAAAATGCATAAATAGTTTGAGAAAATACTAATATTGCACAAATTTCTTGTACTGTTACAATAACAGATTCTTAATCCAATTTTTTATCATATAGTTTAGCGTTTTTTTAGGTAGTTACACATCTTTACACCAAATTACTCAATTCTGC
This sequence comes from Cotesia glomerata, assembly GCF_020080835.1. Taxonomy (NCBI): domain Eukaryota; kingdom Metazoa; phylum Arthropoda; class Insecta; order Hymenoptera; family Braconidae; genus Cotesia; species Cotesia glomerata. Next base: position 26,790,826 of record NC_058160.1, read on the forward strand.
GACATACTGTACTCAATAGAAATAATTAAATAATTTAAAAAAAAGGCAACTTTACTAAATTCATTCACTACTCAATACTAACTTTATTCAACGCTAAGTTTACTCAGTTTCAACTTTATTTTATGAAATCTTTACTCAATAGTATTTTATAAGTGATAGCGCGCTTTTAAAAATCTCTATTCAATTTTTTTTGTTTTATAATATTTTTACTTTAAATAAATTTAAAAAAAACTTTATGCAATAATTTTATTCTTAAAAAATAAAATTCCATTGTTTTACAAACTTTATTCAATCTCAACTTTACTCAACTATATGTAATTTCTATATCTACACGGAAAAAACAAGATTACACTGGATATCATCCCAGATTATACTGAGTAAAAAAAAAATTTCAGATAGTAGCTAGTATAATCCAGATATCACGCAGTATAATCTTCATTACAATGAGTATAATCTAGATATCACACAGTATAATCTGGATTTTTTTAACTATCTGAAATTTTTTTACCACAGATATCACTGAGTATAATCTGGGATGATATCCAGTGTCATTTTGTTCTTTCCGTGTAAATATAATAAAAAATTTTTTTTTTAATTTATTAAATTATTTTATTGCAGTACAGATTGCACAGAGCTGAGAAATTTTGAGTACAGTTTTTTTTGCCGAATAAAATATTATTAAATAAAAAAATATTGAATATAGATTTTTAAAAGCGCGTCATCACTTGTAAAATACTATTGAGTAAAGATTTAATTGAATACAGTTAATACTGAGTAAACAGCGTTGAGTAATTTGGAGTAAAGATGTGTAACTGCCTTTTTTTTACTATAATTTAATATCTTAAAATTATTAGGTAAAAGGTTAAAATATTTTATTGTAACAAAAATTTAAAACTTTATTTTATTTCTTATTTATTATTTGATTTTTATTGATGCCCACTAAATAAAACAGGGCGTTCACTGTTCTCTGACGGTTTCGAGTTATCCCAGAGAAGCATAATAAAATCGGACATAAATAACTGGCTCGAGGCGTGAGTTAAATAACGTAAATGTTAATAATCGTGTATAGTGGACCAGCTTGCTCATACGAGTACATACGAGTCAACTGTGCATTATATATTATATTATTATATTATATTACATTACAAAGTATATTATGATTAAATATTTTATGTTTAATACATATAAAATCCGAAACATAAACTTTATTTATTTATTTATCTATTTCTTCCCTTTGTTTACTTCCCGTAGGACTAAGGATGTCATACAGTGATATATTTTCGCAAAATATTTTTTAATCGCCGCTTGATAGACTCGCTTTGTTATTTATTTTAAAAAACTATCAGCAAACAAACAACAAATAAATAAAATAATTTGAAATGTTTAGTATACAATGGAAGTATCTTTTAAAAACATACTGTAACATCAAAGTTAGTTTATATAATCTAATAGATGAGAATAATTAAAGAGAACAAGATAAATTATTGTGAAAATTACCGCTCGGCCATTTACACGCCAACTATTTGCATGTCGTCACTTTCCTGGTGAACTACTGCAAAGACCTCGGATAATTTATTATTTCTTCTTCTTTAATTCTATTTTATTGGTCTCTTATTTTCTCACTTGATGATTAGCTGCTAATGACGCAAGGCTGAGATTACTCGGCTCATCTCTTCTCCGTTATATACAGATATTCTTCTCTTGGTTTTTTAAACTTTTTAATGGTTACGGAAAGGATCTCTCTTGGAGTCGGAGAAGCGCAATGACGCGGGCAATTTGTAGTCAGATGTCAACGAAGCTATTTCTGTTTTATAGTATTATGTGTATCTGTATTTATCTGTATTATATTATAGATATATGTGTTATATGTGTGTGAAAAAGAAAAACGAGTACAAGAAGCATAGCGGGCGGACGTTTAACTTTAACATAATATGAACAGACGACCCTCAAGTCGGCGATATATTATCTGGCGCTTTTCGGTTTTATTTTTGAGATTTTCCGTTTACACGCTCAACTATTTTTTTTCCTTCCGTTCTTATACAAGGTGTCGTTTGTTTTCGTATAAATTATGTCCAGTTGTTAAATATTTAGGCCTGCTGCTTGGTTTTATTCTCTGAAGATATAATATAGTTATTATTTTATGAGGTCGTTTTTAAAAATATAAATTATAATTTAATTATATTTAAATTAACAGACATCAAAAGAATTTTTAATAAATTATTATAAATGAAATTAAAATACTTTTTTTAATATATTATTTATTATAAATAAAATAAAAAAAAATTTAAGAAACAATGGAAGAAATTTTTTGAAAATATTTTGTTAAAAAAAAAAGTCAGATGTCGCTTGATTTTAATATATAATTTACAGTAATCTATATTATTAAGATAATAAGAAAAATTTTGTGTCCAGGATAGTCATATAATAAAATCGGTTTTTTAAGTGAAATTTAGTGTCATTGCAAAGGTCTTGATTTGAATTTCTGCCTTTTTAAGGTTTCATATCATTCTCACTGATATTCAATTTATTGTGATAAGTATTTAAGCTGCATTCGAAAATACATAATAAAGAAATTACCTTGTATCTTGAGAACTATTGACGTTTTTTAAGATATAAGCTGATCCCGATGTTACACACATCAAGATCTTTCATTTGAGTACCCACGTCAATTTTTCATATATTTATATGTATTATATATATATGTATATATGAAAAATATATCAAAATGCATGTGGGTACTCAAATGAAAGCTCTTGATGAGTGTAACATCGGGATGAGTTTATATCATTAAAAACGCCAATAGTTAAGAAAGTACAGTGCAATTTAACAAATATCCCGTGAACTATTGACATTTTTAAAGATATAAACTCAACTCGACATTACACTCATCGAGACCTTTCATTTGAGTACCCACATCAATTTTTCATATATTTATATATTATATATATGTATATATGAAAAATATATCAAAATGCATGTGGGTACTCAAATGAAAGCTCTTGATGAGTGTAACATCGGGATGAGTTTATATCTTTAAAAACGTCAATAGTTAAGAAAGTACAGTGCAATTTAACAAATATCCCGTGAACTATTGACATTTTTAAAGATATAAACTCAACTCGACATTACACTCATCGAGACCTTTTCATTTGAGTACCCACATCAATTTTTCATATATTTATATATTATATATATATGTATATATGAAAAATATATCAAAATGCATGTGGGTACTCAAATGAAAGCTCTTGATGAGTGTAACATCGGGATGAGTTTATATCTTTAAAAACGTCAATAGTTAAGAAAGTACAGTGCAATTTTACAAAAGTCGTTATTTAATAAAGCAAAATTTTATTTATTTATAGTTCACAAATCACGGCAGTCACATAGTGACTGCAAGGTTGTTAGTCTATTGTTATTTTATAATTAATAATACAAAATAATTGTTTCAATCGTTAAAAATTTATCTTTAACCCTTCGTCACTCGCCTCATGAGCAGATCGCCGCCTAACAACTACTCAACCTATAGAGGACTCACTATAGTGCGAGCGAGAAACTAAAAAAGACGCGAGTGACGAAGGGTTAACTAAAAAGTGTCTTCACAAAAATTTTTCTAAAAAATTTGAGAAGAAATCTTTGAATTAATAATAATTTTATTTTATAAAATTAATAATACAAAATAATTGTTTTAATTTTTTAAAATTTATTTTTAACTAAAAAGTGTCTTTACAAAAATTTTTCTAAAAAATTTAAGAAGAAATCTTTTACAAAAGATCCAAGTAATGAAATAAGTGAAAGATTGAGTCATTTGCTTAGTGAAATGTAGCTTATGCAGTAATCTAAGAAGCTAGTGCAGTCGTTGCTTTGATGATTAACAGACACGTGCCAAAGCGTACAAGAGCGCGCGCAGATCGTTAAGTGCTGACAAAGATCGGTCTGCACATGAGCTGCTGACACCCTACACTGAAGAACACTTAAACTTTTCTCATTTTTCCCATTACTTTCAACACACTTTTTCTCAGTCTCTCGGGTTTATTTATACATAAAATTCCATTTTTCCAGACTACGTGACGTAAGATTAAATGTTTTATTGCCGTCCGCTCGGCAAAGCTATTAAATATTCAAGTATTCTTTTAAAAGCGGACCCATTTAACTAAGTTGGATCTTTTTAAAATAAATATTCGACGTACTCTTAAATTAGAAGTTAATCAATCAATTGACTAACGAATTGATGATAAGAATATTGTTTTGTCACAATAATTAGACATCGATCGAGTATCATAACTTACGATGAAAATTTGTAAACTATGTTAGCTGTATCCTGTTATATCAACGATTGACTCATCTTGATGCATTAGCGGATATTGTCCTACGCCAAGTATCATGTTGCAGAGTCTAGTAGCATGTACAGTTTACATTTATACCCATAATATAGAATCAAATCGTATCGTGTGAATAGTACCAGCTGTTCAAGTCAAGATACTCTTATTTGACACCTACTACATAATATACTAGTCAAATTATTTACATTATTAAGAGAATAAGCAAAATTTTGTGGCCAGTGTATTTATATTATAAAATGGGTTTTTATGGTTAAATTTGGTATCATTGGAAAAGTCTTGACCTGAAGTTGTGCCTTTTTATGGTTTCATATCATTCTCACCAATAGTCAATTTATGATGATAAGTATTTAGGCTGCATTCGGAAATACTCTATCTTTAGATACATAATTAAGGAATGACCTTGTATTTCGTGAACTATTGACATTTTTAAAGATATAAGCTCATCTTGATGTTACACTCATCAAGACCTTTCATTTGAGTACCCACATCAATTTTTCATATATTTTTATATATTATATATATGTATATATGAAAAGTATATCAAAAATGCATGTGGGTACTCAAATGAAAGCTCTTAATAAGTGTAACATCGGGATGAGCTTATATCTTTAAAAACGTCAATAGTTAAAAAATCACAGTGCAATTTAACATAATCAAGAAATGACCTTGTATCTTGTGAACTATTGACATTTTTAAAGATATAAGCTCATCATGATGTTGAACTCATCAAGACCTTTCATTTGAGTACCCACATCAATTTTTCATATATTTTTATATATTATATATATGTATATATGAAAAATATATCAAAATTCATGTGGCTACTCAAATGAAAGCTCTTAATAAGTGTAACATCGGGATGAGCTTATATCTTTAAAAACGTCAATAGTTAAGAAATCACAGTGCAATTTAACATAATTAAGAAATGGCCATGTATCTTGTGAACTACTGATATTTTTAAAGATATAAACTCGCTCCGACATTACACTCATCGAGACTTTTCATTTGAATACTCACATTAATTTTTCATATATTTATATATATCATATATATGTATATATGAAAAATATATCAAAAATGCATGTGGGTACTCAAATGGAAGCTCTTGATGAGTGTAACATCGGGATGAGCTAATATCTTAAAAAATGTCAATAGTTAAAAAATTACAGTAGAATTTAACAAAAGTCATCATTTAATAAAGCAAGATTTTGTTTATTTATAGTTCACAAGTCACGGCAGTCACATAGTGACTGCGAGATTACTAGTTTATTTTTTATTTAGATTGTGAGAAAAGGATACTTTTAAATTTCCAGGAAAATGGATGTGATATTTTTTTTTCAATATAAAAATTTTTAAATAAATAATTAGTAACTGTTCAAAAAAATGTAATGATATGAATTTTAGACATTAAGTCTGTATATTTATTTTTTATAATTTTATATTAACAATTAATTATACTTACATACTAATGGTACTTATTTTAATTAAATACCACGTAGTTGATTAATTAAAGACGATAAAAATGTTTATATGTAAAAAGAATATTTTATATAATATTATAATTATCCTCTTCTATTTATTTTTTTTTTCACGTTCGACGTTTAAATTTTAATACTTAGATGACAGATAAAATGCTGAGGAATGACTGTCAAAAATAATATTAAGGACTTTAGTACGAAAATTCAGCAGTAATTGTGATTTAATCCTCGCCGAGCAGATCCTCATCGAGATTGACGTCCTGTAATAATTATATATTTATTATGCTGGTAGTTATCGAGTATTTTTTTATTTTATTTATGTAATTCATTAGTCGCGCTAATATTATGTGATAATTATTGTTGATATATGTAATCGATACAAATTGAACGTGAACGAAGGGTATTCAATATATATAGGAATATATGTGCCTGAACCGACGGATACATGTGAGTAATGTGTTCAATGTTTTAGTATGTTAGCCGAGAGCTTTTGCAAAAACCCCCAGGCTGTTTATTCTATCAGCAGTCACGGTGTATTTTATTTACAGGTTTGTTGCCATAACATACTAAACCCCATCGAGTTAATCCTGCGACAGAGTCGCAAATCGTAGCTGAGCTATGCGTTTTGTCACGCTTTCATACATTGCCTTTTATATATATATACATATGTATATTCATTTTTTTTTATTTTATACTCCGACTCAGCGTTTATTTATTTTATTTAACAATATCGTTGTTAGTAAATTACGCGTATCTAATTTATTAGTTTCACAAATAAAATTCACAGCTATTCGATATTATCAATTGACTTTACAGATGAATTATTTGTGCTATATTTTTTTAATAATAATAATAATTCAAATAAACGCGCTGTGCATTATTAGATTTTCCAAAATTTTACAAATGATATTTCATTAAAAACTAAGAAAATTAAATACATATTTTGTAAAATATTTGTTAAGTATCGTACAAAAAGTAAACTGTAAAATTTATTTTGATTGCGATTAATTTTTATAGTTTTAAACAGTAAAAATAGAAACTATAGAAACTATAAAAATTAATAGGAAAAAGTAAATTAATTTACTAAATATTTTATTAAATTTACTTCACAGTAAAATTTACTTGGATTGCTATTAATTTTTATAGTTTCTATTTTTACTGTTTGAAACTATAAAAATTAATCGCAATCAAAGTAAATTTTACAGTTTACTTTTTGTACGATACTTAACAAATATTTTACAAAATATGTATTTAATTTTTTTAGTTTTTAATGAAATATCATTTGTAAAATTTTGGAAAATCTAATAATGCACAGCGCGTTTATTTGAATTATTATTATTAATAAAAAAACAGTACAGTGGACATCGGGGTGGCACAAATTTAAATATTACAAAATTTAATGTAGAAAGTGTAAAAGCTACAATTTATAATTAAATATCGAAAATGTGATTAGTAGCTGTCACTATAGTAAATAACGACTCTCTCATCTTAAAAACTTACAGTTTCAAACAGTAAAATTGCCTTTTCAATATATAGTCTATACTATGAGTAAAAGGGGAAGGTCTCACACTCGAATAATTTAACATTTGAAACAGTAAAAATTCTACTCTTAAAATATATATTTTACCAGTCCAAGCAAATCAATAACTATAGTTTGATTTTTAGCGTTGCGTTCAAAATTTACCATTTTATTTTGTAAATATTGACGTTGCTTGTATAGAAATTTAGCAACTGTAGTTTATATTTTTTACATATCATGCGATCATTTTTTAGGTACGAAATGATAAATATCAAATTCAAAATTCTTAATTATTATACTTTAACATTTTCGACTTTCACATAGCAAATATTACTGTTTGAAATAGTATTTTTTCCGTGTAAATAATAAATTGTAGCATTTAAATGATAAATATTATAAAGTGATTGTTAAAATCAGGATTTTACTGTTTGAAATGGTAATTTTTTCCAGTTGATCATTACTTATTATAAATCGACTATTATTTATTACAGTTTACTTTTTCCGTGTACTATTATATTAAATATCATTTTATGTAATAAATCTATCAGAAAAATCCATTACGAATGTTTACATAAATATAATTAATTCCATAATTGTAAAATAATATATTTTAATCCCTAGAATAATATATGTAAAAGCAAATATACTTGTAATTGATATATTTAGTTTAAATATATTAATGGACCTGAAAATAAATAAAATAAAAAAGTAATTTATCTTACAGTGGTGTCGATATTTTCATCAAGCTCGAGATCCAAATCCAAATCCTCATCCTCTACCGTCAATGGTCTCGAAGTACTTTTCGGATTCGTTACTTTTTCAGGCACTAACGGCTTCATTTGAGCGCCAGCGTGATCTAAATCAAGCCCTTGCAATCTGTTGGCCAAATAATCATCCTTTTTGTTGTCATCATCCGCTTGTCCGTCATCATGAGTACCATGTCCAGCGGCTAACATTTCTTCAGCAGGCTTTCGCTCAATATTTAACTGAAAAATAAGAAAAAAAAACCAACGATCTAGATTATCTTAATAACCGTGACTTAATAATAAACACAATACATTGTGAGTATGAACGACTATAAAATTATTAATTTAACGAGAATAAATAAAAATAAGAGTAAGCAAGTAGATAAAACGAGTGGATGCTATTGTTGTTGGTATTATACATTTACAAGTGTAGATTGTAAATTGATTACAACTGAGTAATGGATTAGTTCCGATAGGATTCGCACAACATAAATGTAATCAGTTTACTGTTACGCAATCATCGTAAAGTGTGCGCTGCGATTTAAACTTTAAAACACGGCATTTGATGGATCAATCTGGCCTGTTTAAAGTAATCGTTTTATCGCATAACGATTCATGCATAAATCAATTACACTTAAATTAATAAAACGTTTATTGTTTTATTCTAATTAGATAAGCACTCCAGTTTTAAATACGTGCCAACTATTCATTATTTTAATATTAAAATCTATATTATTAAAAGAATAAGCAAAATTTTGTGGCCAGTGTATTTATATGATAAAATGGATTTTTATGGTTAAATTGAGTATCATTGGAAAAGTCTTGACTTGAATTTGTGTCTTTTCAAAGTTTCATATCATTCTCACCAATAGTCAATTTATGATAATAAGTATTTAGGCTGCATTCGAAAGTACTCTATCTCTAGATACATAATTAAGAAATGACATTGTATTTCGTCAACTATTGACGTTTTTTTAGATATAAGCTCATCTCGATGTTACACTCATCAAGACCTTTTATTTGAGTACTCACATCAATTTTTCATATATTATTTATATATATATATATATATATATATATATATATATATATATATATATATATATATATATATATATATATATATATATGTATATATGTATGTATATATGAAAAATATATCAAAATGCATGTGGGTACTCAAATGAACGCTCTTGATGAATGTAACCTTGGGATGAGCTTATATCTTTAAACACGTCAATAGTTAAGAAAGTACAGAGCATTTTAACAAATATCTTGTGGACTATTGACATTTTTAAAGATATAAGCTCTTCCCGATATTATGCTCATCGAGACCTTTCATTTGAGTACCCACATCAATTTTTCATATATTTTATATATTTATATATATGTATATATGAAAAATATATCAAAAATTCATGTGGGTACTCAAATGAAAGCTCTTGATGAATGTAATCTTGGGATGAGCTTATATCTTTGAAAACGGCAATAGTTAAAAAAGTACAGTGCAATTTAACAAAAGTCATTATTTAATAAAGCAAAATTTTATTTATTTATAGTTCACAAGTCACGGCAGTCACATAATGACTGCCAGGTTGCTAGCCATAAATAAATAATTTCTAAAAAATAATTTAGACTTATCAAATATTATTTATACAAAAAAATAATTAAATAATTACCGGCAAAGTTGGAAATTTCGATGCTGGAATCTTAGTTTTATATTCTTCCCTCAAGTACTCTTCAACCTTGAGCGCTTCTCTATAACCCGGGAATAAATTCTCATACTGTTCTGGATCAGCCAAACTTTGTCCAGCTTTTTCACTGACTGCAGAAAGTTTTTCCTTCCATAATTTTACGACATAAGAAATTTTACTTGGCGCATAAGCTCGTGCAAAGAAAGCGGCTTCGGGAATCCGATCAGTTTTTATTAAAATCTCCAAACACTCGTCAACTTTACCCAGCAAGAAGTTTGATAAAAATGATATATTATTCTTCCCACTTTCATCAGCAGCTTGCCCAAGTTTTTCAATCATACTTCCGTTGCCAGTGCTAGTGGCCAGTAAGAGTAACCCACCAAAATCTTGTGCGTGGTGTAAGCATTCTTGCGCGAGTCTAAGTTTTCCTTGCTGAGTGGCAAGAGAGGCCAACTGCTGCCATTTTTGCTGGCTGCTGGCTTCTTTGGCGAGAGTGTGAGCTGTCTCAAGGTCACCTAGGGAGAGAGCGAGCTCAAATCTGTGCTCGGGGTCTGTTGAGACCTCAAGAGCTTGTCTCTTGAAGCCTTGCTTCTCCAAAAAGTGAGCGACTCGAGTACGGTGTTCTTTAGGTACAGTAGGCAGCACACGGTCAGCTGTCTCGAAGTCTTTTCGCATCACCGCGGTCTGGTACTCCAGGACTGAAAGTAGTAGCGAGTAAGAAACAATTCCCAGCTCTTTGTCACACAAGTAAAGACGATTGTCCTTGGGAACGTAGCCGAGGAGATACATTGGACGGTCCAGATGAGAAATAGTGACGACTTCACCACCTACGAAGTAATTTATACGGTTCACGCTGTTGGTATAGATGAAGCAATCTCCTATCCAGCAACCAGTCTTGACCACTTCACTCATTTCGGCTACCATTTCAAAAGCATCTTCAATATCTTCTGCGTTCTCGTCTGCATTTAACACCGCCTCGCTGTGGTACTTTAGGATAAAGTACTGGTCAGTTGTCGCGAGGGCTATTAGTGATGCGTTCTCAGCCCAGTAGACGTGTGTTGGTTGAATGTCAATACGTCTTATCAGTCTGAGATTTTCCCAGTCGAAGAATGAAAGCCCTGAGACTGATGAAACTCCCAAAAGAAAACCACCGAATATTCCTATAATTAAAAATTAATAAATAAATCAAATTTAACCTAAAATGTTCCAAAAATTTCTGAATTTTTTTAATATAGCAAAAAGTGATATTATCGATAACATAAAATGAAATATTTAAGTAAATGTGGTGCTAGAACCAGAGCTTTAAGTGTTTATTAAGATGCAGAATTAATTTTAAGAAACTGTGATGAAAAAATTGTAAAAAACAGTTCTTACTGTTGTACAATGCTAAATAAATATCTATCTATTAATAAATAAATCAAAGTACAGACAATAAAAAATTAATATGATAACCAGAAACTTTTTGAAAACAAAATCTTGTACCGAAATTTATTAAAAAAATTTTCGGTAATTATTTACAAGTGGGTCAAAACTTATTTTTGGCCATATCTAGGTGAAAAATTAACATTTTTTTATTTTTTTTTATTCTACTTGTTTTTACGGCGGACTTATGGTGATGATATCGAAAGTATCAAAAAATTAATATTTCGATAGCTTTTTTGCTTTCAAAAGTTGGAAAAAATTTTGGCTCTCATGTTTTTGAATAAAATTTCTATTTTATCTTTTTTTGATATATTTCTCTTTGAAAAGTACATGAAAAAACGAACAATTAAAAAAAAAAGTCGAATATCACAATTTTCTAAAAATTTATAAATTTTTTTGAAAATTTGTTAAAATTGTGATAATTAATTTTTTTTTTTAATTGTTCATTTTTTATGTATTTAAAAAAAAAAAAAATTTATCAAAATTTTCAAAAAAAATGAAAATTAAAATAGTAGATCCCACTTGTAAATAATTACCAAATTTTAATGTAATGTAATCCGAGAATCAAGGTTCATGAAAAAAGTCAATGCTAAATTTTTATTTTAGCACAACGTTTAGAAGTTTATTACTCCTTCCTCAGGCGTCATAAAGATTCATGTATTAACTCTATCACTAAACAATAAATGCTGCTTTGTCGTTTCCATTCTAGTCTACAATATTCTGTTAAAAATTAGCTAAAAACACACCGTCTTTTATCAATTGAATGTCAACAATTTTGGACAGAATTATCCTCGGATTACATTACTTTAATTTACTTCAGTGTCAGGATCGTAATAACCTTTTAAAATTACCAAATTTTCTTATAATTTGATCACCAAATCTATATATATATATATATATATATATATATGAATAGCTGTGCGTTAGTCTCGCTAAAACTAAAAAACGACTGGACCGATTTCAACAATTTTCTTTTTATTTTGTTCGCTATAGTTCAGGGATGTTTTCGAAAGAATAAAATTTTCGAAAAACCCGAAAGTTCAGCTAAGGAAATCAACAGATCTAAAATTTTTAATCGTCTATCTTCTGTAGTTATGGACAAAAAAAAATTTCATAAATTCAGTGTTCATTTTTTGGGATCTTGATTTTCAGGCGATAATGAGAAGCGAGTTTCATTTAAGAACTTGACAAAATTCTAACCGCACTTCATACAGCCAGTATTTATTCTTTATCGAAGTAGATTAGAGTTTAAAGATTGATAATCGCTGTTCGAAAGGTGTAATAAAATATATTGTAGGTGATACGAAGTTCACCGGGTCAGCTAGTTAAATAATAAAAAAGCAATTACCATCAACACCAAAGTCGGGTTTCAAAGCTTTCTTTTCCTTGAAATTTTTGAATACTTTGACAACCGACGAACTTTCACGTACAGCATACTGACTGGAATCAGCGGCCCAAACAAACTCCAAAGCTTGACCAAAGGCCTTATTTCTCAGCGCCATTGAGGTGTAGATAATATACTCGCCATCTCCACAAACGACCAGGAACCGGCCATTAGGATTATGCTGAATAGTCTGAGGATAAATTTCACAAGCACCCATATCTTTAACAGCCAAGGGCAGGCGTTCGCCGTCTTGAACTTCTTCTCCCATAGCCTTGAGATTAACTTGCTGGATCTCGCTGTGTCTTGCCCAAACAATTTTTCCTCCCATCGAGTCCATGGAGACAGCTGGTTCTTCTCTACCAACTTTAATCATAACACTTCCTTCATCGTAACCGATGGCCACGTTGTTCGAGCCACGCATGCTGGAGATAGTCCAGACTCTCTCGAAGCCATAGTTGAGAGAAGACTCCAGCCTGTAAGTACCTGCGTGCCAGATTCTCACCGTCCCATCCTCGGATCCAGTTAAGACAATCGGCAGCTCGGGGTGGAAACAGACTGCAGATATATTCTGAGTGTGTCCTTCTAGCGTTTGGACACATGTTTTGTTCTGATAATCCCATATTTTTACATACCGGTCATCAGCGCCGGATATTAAGTATGGTTTATCACCCCCGTGATAATAATCAACGCAGTTTACTCCTTTCTCATGACCTTCAAGGGTAAAGTTCGCAGTCGAGGATCCAAGCTGCCAAACTTTGACTGTTCTGTCAAGTGAAGCACTTGCGAATGTGTTATTGTCTTTAGGATTGAATACTATCTGCATTACATAGTGAGTGTGACCTTCAAACACCTGCTGTCCTCGCCATGCCTTCTCCCAATTCCATAATTTTATTAACATGTCATCTGAAAAGTAAATTTATTGGTAATTTTATTTAAGAAGGTAATAATAAAATTTAAATTATTATAACTGGCAACCTTTATTAAATTGCACTGTATTTTCTTAAATATTAACGATTTTAAAGATATAAGCTCATCCCGATGTTACACTCATCCAGAGTTTTCATTTGAGTACCTACATGCATTTTTTATATATTTGTCATACATATATATATAGTATAATATAAATATATAAAATATATGAAAAATTGATGTGAGTACTCAAATAAAAGGTCTCGATGAGTGTAATGTCGGAGTGAGCTTATATCTTTAAAAATGTCAATAGTTCACAAGATATAAGATCATTTCTTAGTTATGTTAAATTGCACTGTACTTTTTTAACTATTGACGTTTTTAAAGATATAAGCTCATCCCGATGTTACACTTATCAAGAGCTTTCATTTGAGTACCCACATCAATTTTTCATATATATATATATAATTATGAAAAATATATCAAAAACGCATGTGGGTACTCAAATAAAAGCTCTTGATGAGTGGAACATCGGGATGAGCTTATATCTTTAAAAATGTCAATAGTTCACAAGATATAAGGTCATTTCTTAATTATGTGTCTAGAGATAGAGTATTTTCGAATGCAGCCTAAATACTTATCATAATAAATCGACTATCGGTGAGAATGATATGAAACCTTAAAAAGGCACAAATTCAAATCAAGACCTTTGCAATGATACTAAATCTCACTAAAAAAACCAATTTTATCATATCGATGGTTTTCTAACGCAACCACGTATCTCGATTTTTGAAGATGAAAGGGTTCAACTGAAAAATTGATAATTAACTATAAACGCGTTACTGAAAAAAAAAGATAAACCAGATTAATAATAAACATGATAGTATTTTTAGAAAATATAATTAATAAATATTGTTTTTAGATGAATATTAATTTTTTATAAGCCATTTTTTACCTCATCTCTAAAATTGTCATTTTTGAGTTACGAGGTTGCGTCAGAAAACCCTCAATATGACTATCCTGGACACAAAATTTTTCTTATTCTCTTAATAATATAGATTAAAATATTTACCACTACTGGTAAGAATAAAAGGCTGAGTTGGATGGACCGCAATACATCTGACATAATCACTGTGTGCTTCAAAAGAATGAACTCGCTCCAAAGTATTGTAGTTAAATACTCTCACTTGCATATCATCTGATCCTGTTACAACCCAGTTTTTTCTGGGCACAAATTTTGAAGTTCTTACGGGAAGATCACATACTTCAAATGTTTTTACCAGTGTCTGTGTTTCATGATTCCAGATGTTGACATTTCCTTGGTACAGCGAACATAACATCCACGGTTCTGACGGATGCAAGTCGACACTTTTAACTCTGTCGGACCTTGCGGTCAATTTGCGCTTTATATCTAGCCTCAGAGGCTGAAAAAATTTTTTTTTCATAGTTATTGTTGTAAACTAATTGTTAAATAAAATAAATAGATTCTATGCTGCGGTAAAAACTTTATAGGTTATATTGCGGTATGAAAATCATTACAGAAGCAAGTAATCATTTAAAATAAAATCTTGGTATGATTTATTAATTTGTTTATTAAATTAAATGATTCGATAAAATTTAAATTTAAAAAAAATGAAATATGTGGCGAAATTGACGTGTCCACTGTTAGTAAAGACACAGTGGTTACTTGAGGAGTAAGTTTATGCATTTTTATTAAAGAAATTAAAGGAAAATAAGGGTTAAAAAATTTAATTTTTTAATTAAGTACTTACCATTTTTAATTATTTTTTAATAAATACAAATTCAATTATATTTATCCTAATAATTTATATTTTTTTGATCCAAACAAGACACAACTATAAAAACCTTACACTTACGTGGCGCAAAATAATGGACATATAGCGGCGCGCGCATCTGGCTATCTATACATACATACTTAACTGACATATATGTAAAATTCAAATATTATTCATATCAGTAAAAATAAATGAGAAGTTACTATGAAATTAATTTTTTTATTTTTTAATATGATAAATATTTGTGTAAAATTTGTTGTTTGTAATAATCGAAATTGAATGAGAGTTTAAAAAGAAAAAACCTTTTTTTTTCGTTTTATTAAATCAATGTCTATCATACCCTTGTGTACTTCAATAAACCATGAAAAACGAATAATAAAATAAATTTTAATTGTATAATTTACATGAAAATTGTTTAATTTTATTTAACAAACAAATTTATTCCAAAAAATTATTTTTAAAATATTGCATTTTTAGTAGATTTCATAGAAATCTAACTATTGCATTGGTCCTCATGACGGAACTTTTGAAAAATTTTGCTATATTTCCACTCAGCTCGTCAAGCGGATTCAGAAAATGCATATGGTTCAAAAGTTTATCTATGTATGTATTTATATATATATATATATATATATATATATATATATATATAATCGGCATTGTCTCTTCTCTAACTCTCGTAATTCTATACGGATTTCAATAAAACGTAACATACTTATTCTTAGGACGATTTCCGAGGTTAAGTTCTAAGATGAGCCAAATCTGTCGATTAGTTTAGAAGTGAGAGCAATTCAAAAACTTTCAAAAATCGCAAAAAATTTTCACTTTTACCTTATTTCCGTGCAATAACAATGGAACGCGACATCCTATCGGATTTCTGTAAATTGCATTTGAAAGCTTATTTAATAAGCTTCAATTTGTGTACTTATTTATTTCTCCAAATTAAATAGTTTAGGAATAATAGCAATTCAAAAATTTTCAAAAATCGCAAAAATTTTCACT
The DNA here is from genome assembly GCF_020080835.1 of Cotesia glomerata. Lineage (NCBI taxonomy): Eukaryota > Metazoa > Arthropoda > Insecta > Hymenoptera > Braconidae > Cotesia > Cotesia glomerata. Next base: position 26,807,119 of record NC_058160.1, read on the forward strand.
TTTACCGTATTTTGGTGCAATTACAATTGAACGCGATATCTTATCAAAATTCTATAAATGGTATCTGAAAGCTTATTAAATAAGCTTTAATTTGTGTACCTCATTATCAGTCTAGGCCAAAAATCACCTACTTTCTCAGACAGATATAATGAAATTTTACTTTTGCATTCGTTTTGACGTCATTGTTGTTTAATCAGACAGAAATTTATTTTTTTTTTTTTTTTCGTATGCAACCCTAGTAGTATTTTTATTATTCATCATGAAATCTACTTCCATTTCGGCTGCCGAATGGCCTTTTTTTAATTTTTTAAAATTTCTGCATGACAATTTTTTTTCTAATTTTTTTACCATAATCTTTTTGTTAGAAAAATTCTTAAAATTATCAACTATATAAAATTATCTGCTAAATTAATTTTCATTAGTTTACTGGAATTTACTTCAGTCACCTAGAGTAGATTGTAAAATTATTGATGCTCTGTAATAAAAATTTTTTGAATATATTTTTTAATTAAAAAGCTCTGATTACTGTCTATCATAATTAATCCCGGAAAAAAATGAAATATATATCTAAATTTTGGCGAATTTTTGAAGTACGAAGATCTAAGGAGATAAAAAAATGGTTAATTTAGATGAATGTAGATCTACTTTATTTTTTCTCGGGATACTTTATCATCATTAGCTATTTTACTTTTATTCTTCACGGCCTTTTTTTCAAAGGTCATTTTGGATTAAAACCCATTGTGGTTGCTCTCTTGTCATCTAGAGAATACTACTTGATGAATTATTATAAATGCAATTAGCAATTATGATTTACAAGTTTATAATTTAATTATTTAAATACTCCCATTTGGCCCAAGAGTTACAAATGATAAATTTTCTGTAAATTAAAACCAAAATTTCTGTAAAGAATATGATTTTTTTCATATTAAAAAAAACAATTTCAATTAATAAATACAAAAATATTTAATTACAATTTTCGATATTTATCTATAATTTTTATAATCGAAATTGGTGCGAGTTTTTCCGCTGAATTCCCACCCACGCATAATGCCGCACTGAAAAAAATATTCTTGACTGGAGGGTAAAATTTCTTGGCTCAAGAAAATATTAAGGAAGAATGAAAATTTCTTGAAAGAAAATTTCTTCTTGCTTAAAAAATAACTTTTGTCTTCCTTAAAATTTTCTTGGTGCAAAAAGTTTTTTTCCTTGCGGACCAAACTAAACTTGTAGTAAATTGTGGATTTTAGAATCAAAAGGGAAAAAACTTTTAAAATCCTTGAACTTGTTATAATTTCCAACGTCATAAACCGCTATCGGATTTTCATTTTACGTCATTAATTTAACTGCGTCATAAAGTATTAAATACGATGACGTTTTCTATACCTAATTTCCTCTTCATTATCATTATCCAATGAACAATATCATTTTACCCCCTTTGAGCGAAGTTTATTCGCTTGGTTTGAACTATTTTTATAACGCATAAATGCAATAGCGCATGAAATTAAAAAAACCAAGAGTGAACTTTGTCATAAGCATACAAGGAAATTACACGTGTTAGGAAGAGTGTTTAGCACGGAGTCTGCTCATATACTTCCTATCATTTATAACCGGATACTCTCCGGGATTTTCATCATTATCTGCCAAGCAGTCTCACTGCAAGCATTATCACCGTGATTATTATTACTTAAAAAAATATTAAGCTCATTTTGCTTACTGTTAATTATCATCAAGTTATTTAATATCTGCTGCTAATTTCGTATATTTTATTGTCAATTATCGTGCAATATCTGCAAGTTTTTGTATTCTTCATCTATCTTTGGGATTAAGTTAATCAAGTTTTGTTGTCAGAAGAATATTTCAATTAATTTACAAAGTTCCATTTGTAAATTCAATTATATCAGCGCTCTAACTCTATTAAAAGTGGAAACTCATCAAATTCGATTTATATTATTTTTGCAGTAAGTTTTCTTCTTAATATAATTTAATATAATTTTTACATCAATTTACTGTATTTGTAAATACATCTATAATTTTTTTAATAGAACATTGCAAGTATTGATTATTTTTTTTACAAAAATTTATTTATAATCAGATTATCAATATCTTCTTAAAAATATATCATATATTTTATTACAATCATACACTGATAAAAAAAAAATTAACTTGAATCAAAAGTAAAATTTTTGAACTAAGAAAATAATTTTGAAGAAGCTCATTATTTAATTATTAATTTATTAGATTGTGAGATTACATAATCCAAAAATAAAAAAGAAAAACATCATTAGAAATATAAAATATTAGTCTACAAAGACTCTAAATTTTGAAGAAATAAAATAATTAAATATTACTATATTATAGCTTCTAATATTATTATATTATTATCATCATAATAATGGATATTAATCATTGTCTTGAATCAAGACAAAAAATTCTTAAATCAAATAAAATGTACTTAAGCTAAGTGAAATTTCTTAGTTTAATAATTTTTCAACTCAAACCAAGAAGAAGAAATCCTTCAAAATTATTTACTTGATTCAAGTAAATTTTTTTTCTGTGTACAGTAACTAACTAATTTTTAAAAGTTTAAATATAATTATTTAAAGTTAGGTATGAAATTTTGATAATTATTCAATAAAAAGTTCTAATTTGAAACTCTTACTCCGCGAAGAAATTATCTGCGTGACCTATGCAAGTGATATTATTATATAACAATTATTTCTTCTTGCTAGTACCTCTGACCTACACTTGAGTGGCCATCACCTTGCTGATGAGCCGAGTAAATCAGTGTTCTTCTTAAAAGACACGCACATTCCTGTCATTATTATCACAACTCTACAATGAAGGTCATGCATTATCGACCGTTTAGTAAAACTTCTTTAAAATCCATTGACCGCTATGATTGCCGTTCACTGCATATCCTTGACAATAGACTCAATGAACTGTTGCTAATTAATTAAATGATTACGGAAATAATCAACGGCATTTATATATTCTTCTTAAACAATATACTGAAAGCTTAGTAGTTTTATTAAGAAGAAACGAATATTATTTAATTTACAGATATTGATAAAAGTAGCAAAACTGGAAGTGTCAATCAATCATTCGTCCGGTAAAAATGGCGAGGCAATCAATATCGGATCGAAAAATCCCTCATCTGAGGGACATCTTTGGTTTCGACAACAACAACAACAACAACAACAACCAGGTGCAATTGGAAAAACTTGGGAAACTGGAAGAGACGTCATTAAGCAACAATCAGATGAATCAGACGCGGAACCGCGATTACAGCAAAATTCTAACCGAGAGAGACGTAAAGCACTTAGAACAGCACCTGTCGATGAAGAAGACTATCCGTAAGAAGATAATGAGAGACTTGCAACAAGCGTTTGTAGAAGACCCCAACGAATTTAGAGTGGATGATGATATCCCTCTAGAGAAGCTAAAAGCTGAAATTAATTATCGAAGCTTGAGCTTCGGTTTTCCTTCACAAAAACATCGATGCGCGATAGGAAATACTGAAAGTACATTCCTGGAAATGCTTCGTGCCGATGGAGAAGGTATTTTTTTTATAATAATAGTTTTTTATTTTATTTATAAAAAAAAATAATACTTAAGTTAGCCAACATTTTTTAATTTTTTAATTTCTTTTTATTTATTAAATCAGCACAAAAAATATTTAAAAAAAAAAATAAAAAAATATTTTTAAAAAATAAAAATAAAAAAATATTTTTAAAAATTAAAAATAAAAAAAATATTTTTAAAAAATGGCATTTAAAGTTTTTAAAGTTTTTTGCGAATTAATTTTTTTTTGTGATTTTTTTCATTCAAAAAAATTATAAAAATTTTTAGATGGCTAACTTAATTTTCATAAAAAAAATATTCATTAAAATTATTTATTCTAGGATTTGACAAACGTCTAACGAATGGCTATGGCTATGACTCGTCTCGTAGTAGATCTCCAGAAAGAATGCCTTCAATCGTAATAACACATCATTTTGATACAGACGAAGATTCAACTAACTCTTACGATTCATTAGAAACTACGCTCACTCCAAAAGAAAATTCTAAATTTTGGAGACGTTTCACAATTAAGAATCCTGACAAGCGATGAATATCATAACTCGGTTTGTTTTACTAAAAATATTATTTTTAATTTAAATAATATTTATTTAAACAGCTGTATTTGTATTTTATCATGAACACGAGACTTAATTATCGTTACTGTTATCATATAGTTATATATTTTTGTTATTTTAAATTGATAATTAAGTTTTTAATCATATTCGTGTGATTTTACTGATACGAACGAAACTTGTCTGTGATACGCATACTTAATATTATTTATATATATTTAAAAATTTTAAAAAAGATTATTATAAGCTAAAAGTTTAAAAAAAAATTATTGATTCTTCTCATAAATATGAAGGTTTGATGAAGATGAACAAAAAAATTTACTCAATTTAAACTTGTATTTTTTTAAAAAGTTAAAAAATTTCACTGTTACACAACAATCGTATAAAAAATTTTTACTTTCATAGTATATTTATAAAATCTTAATTATTTTTAAATTTCGGTGGACGTTTCTCAATAAATGCTGACATACCCTCTTTTTGATCATCCTAAAAAATGAATTATATAACGTATATAAATTATCCTCGAGTATTTAAGACTATTATGTAAAAAATAAAAAATTTTTAATAAAATATTACCAAAGCAAAAGTCGCTTGGAACATTCTTCTTTCAAAGTTCAGCCCTTCTTGGAGTGACAATTCGAATGCTTTATTAACAGCTTCTTTAGCTAAAGCCACTGATAGTTGTGAATTAGCGGCTATTTTTTCACCTAGTTTAACTGCTTCGTTGATCAATTGATCTGCTGGGAATATTTTGCTGACCAAACCTGAAAAATATTAATTAATAGAGTTTTTTTCATGTATAAATAAAAGATATAGGGTAAAAGACCCCATTAGTGGCGGGGACCCCATTACTGACACTTTCTTTGATTTTAGTACTTATTCAATTAATGAAATATTTAATTTCAATAACGAATATATTATTTTTAATCTTTAAGACATTTAGATCAAAAAAATTTTTTATTTTTATTCCAAATAGAAAATTTTTTCATTGAAAGAAAAAGTGCCACTGATAGGGGTGAAAGGTGCTACTAATGGGGTTTTTTACCTTACACTGAAAGAAGGATTTATTTGTACCAAAAAATATTTGTTAATAGTTAACAAATGATTTATTAGAGACCACTTTTTAGTATTAAACAAATATTTTTTAGTATTTAAAATGATTTGTTTGTATTTAATAAATCTGATATTCATTTATTAAATATTAATAAATCTTTTTAAATACTAAGAAATATTTATTAAGGACTAAAAAGTGTTCTCTAATAAATGATTTGTTAAATATTAACAAATATTTTTAACTATAAACAAATCCTTCTATCAGTGTACATGATGTATATCACCTACCAAATTTCTCAGCTTCTTGGGCAGTTATCTGATTACCAGTCAGAACCATTTCCATGGCTTTACTTTTTCCAATAGCTTTGGTAAGTCTCTGAGTGCCACCAGATCCCGGGATTGTCCCGATGATTATCTCTGGCTGACCGAATTTAGCTTTATCACCAGCATAAATAATATCACACATCATTGCGATTTCACAGCCACCTCCTAACTATTTCATTTTAACATTATTAATTATTAAACTATCTATTCATTACTATATCGACGGTACTTTACCAAAGTACCGTCGATATTCGTCTAATTATTACCAAAAATTAATTACATACAGCATAACCATTAACAGCAGCGATAATCGGCTTTCTGATTTTAGAAATATCGCTCCAGTTTTGTAAGAATGATCCCTTCAAGTTTCCAGCGAATGTATTACTTGCCATCTCCTTAATATCCGCGCCTAAATATTTATATTTATTTATTAATTTATTAATAGTAAATAAAAAGGGAATAATGTTTTTTGTAAAAAAATTTTTTTACCGGCTGCAAATGCTTTTTCACTTCCAGTTAAAACAAGAGCTCCTATTGATTCATCTAAATCAAACTTTTCCATGGCGTCATTCAATTCTGTTATTAATTGCTGGCAAAGAGCATTGAGAGCTTTGGGTCTGTTGAGGGTCACCAGGCCAACATTCTGTTTTTCACCGGCTTTTTCTGCTTTGATGAACTCATATTTGTTCAAAACTGATGCTGGAAAATATTTATAATAATTGTATTAGTTATAAGGTATTGACTGCATTAGAAGTCATTGAACTGTGGATAATTAATTTATTTTCAATCATCAATCCGGCAAGTATTATGTAACAGTATATTTATGAATTAATTATTTATAAATTAATAAAGTAATAATTATTTTTACTCACCAGCATAAAGTTTGGTGGAAGTTGAAAAATTTTGAGTATTTTTTGGCAAACGATTGATAAAATTACGGGAAATAATTCTCATAGCCATGATGATGTGTCGAACCTGTTGTTGGTTGTGAAATAAAAATTCGATATGTGAATTAATATTTATGTATAATAATAATAATTATACATAAATTGCTCTACTGGCAAAAGCGGCCAACATATCTTACTATTATGATAAGAAGTTATCGTCATATAATACTTACTAAATTTTACACTATCGCATACCATTTACGGTTGAATTCGTATTAAATGTTGATAATATAAAAATATAACACTATATTGGTTATATATAAGCTAGATTTACATCATATATTACATAGAAAAATACTTACAGGCTCATATATATGTACATATATGTATACACTATAGCATGAAATGAATATACTTTTATTTAGATAAAAAAAATTGTATTCAAGACTGAAAACTGTTCAACATTACTTATAATATTAAATCATACATAAGTACATGTACATTTTTATTTTTTTTTACTGAATAATATGTATACATATATTTATATATATTTTAGTTGCTTAACAAATATATCTCTAAGTTATTTGAGATGGAAAAGAAAGAAATTAATCATTTTTTAATAATTAGTATCTGATATATTAATGTTATTATTATTAATATTTTATTATTGTTATTATCACATCGAACACGTGATATCAGTCGAGTATATTTATTTGAGCCATTGCGCATTCAAATGTTTAAAAATTCCAAAGTAAAGAAAATGTATTTTTTTGCTCGACGGGCAGAAAGCGTCAACTTTCGGCCCGCTGCGCTAAACAAAGTTGCCCCTTTCTGCCTTCGTCGAGCAAAAAAATAGTATACACTCCACGGGAAGTAAATAAGAAAGCCTCAGATCACATGTTTGTTGATTTCGGCTTCGCCTCAGCCAACAATTACATGTGATCTGAGACATTTCTTACTTTACTTCCCTAGGTGTGTAATATACTATATCATCAAATATACCCTTTCATTTTAATAATGGAAAATTTAATAAAAAAAAATAATTAATTAAATGAAAATTATTTTTTTAATAATATGCTTAAATTATTTGGTTTAAAATTTTAACGATTTTGCGTAGAGTGCTGCAGTGGCTTGCATCTCATCACCATTGAATCTACGTAGCTCGGCGATAACTTGAGCTCGAGGAAATCCAAGAGTTACAATAGCTTTGACATTAGCTTCTGTAAACGGATCACTCACTGTAACTGTTTCTAAATTATCTGATTTCGGTGTGCTAGTTGATGGGTTATTCGAGCTGCTTTCTACAAATAAAATTATTATAAAATAAAATAATTATTTTTTATACATTATATAATTACAGTAGACTTTCGATAACTCGAACTTCAAGAGAAATTATAAAAACTTCAAGTTAACGAGTTTTCGACATAACAAGATGTTCGAAATCTGCAATTAGACCAAAAATTAAGAAAACTCTTGATTTCTGCTGTATCAAGCATATTTGTTTTAAAAAATTATTAATTAATAAGGTAAGTTATATTACATAAAGTCTATTATTTTCTTCTGAAATAAAGAATTATCAGATTTATTATCAATTAATTTCTTGAGCTTAAATTGTGAATCAAATACATTATTATTATTATTATTTATTTATTTAACTGCAAAATTTTTATACCTGATATTTTTTAGTATTGCTGCATTTCTTATAACTTTTAGACCTTAATTTCTTCTTAAAAATATTTATATTCAAGTATTTTCTATTCATAAATAAAATTTTTTATTAATTTGGCGCGCAAACTTTTTTTTTAATAAGAAAATTTTTTAAAAATCTTAAAATTTTCAGTTACTATGTTTTGAAATTGGGCAGCCGTCCTATAGTAATTTAGATTTGATTGCTATAAGTTTGGACAGTTCCGAGAAAAATGTCTTTATAATTTACTAACTTCGATTTATAGAGTTTCACTTTTAAAATTCAAGTTACAGAGTCAAAATAATTCGAGATATCGCGAATTTAAGAGTTTAGCGGAAGGGAATACAAATTTTTTTCGAGTTACTGAGGATTTTGACTTGACAAGGTTCGAGTTATCGAGAATCCACTGTATAATTAAATACATACAGTACTAAAGTCTAAAAACAATTTTACCTTGCTGTTGTCTTAATTTTTTAGCTTCTCTAGCACTGTCCTCTAATACTTTTTGATATTCCTGGTCATCCATTGCATCATTATTACCACTTAATCTTGCACATTCCGGTAAATCACCTGTTAAATGTAGAAAATTAATTACTTGGTCATCTTTATAATTTATAATAGAATAATAATAGTAGTAAGTTATATTTATACAATTTATACAAACCTTCGGCTAAAAATTGTGTTTCTGTTCCAGTCGTGCCAATTTTTAAAATATTTTTCTTAAGATCTATACAACACTGATGCCGTTTAAGCATATCTAAACCAAGAAGCATGTCCATTGGTTGTTCCTCAAGAACACTGAAGGACGTTGTCAAGTGATCGTTTGCTATTTGTATTTGCACCATGTGAATACGTCCAATAATACGTTGAACACCTACACCTTTAGCAACTCCGGCCCACCTTGTGTCAACCAGTCGCATAATATGACATCTTTCAGCACATGCTGCTGACATTATTGTAGTTTGAGCACCTAATTTTTAAAATACATATTATAAGCTTCAGTAATTTACATCTAAATAATATTTGAATATTTATGTGTTTAAAATCATCTGAACGTTTATTACAAAATATACATTTTATAAATACCAAATGTATAAAATTAGAATATACGAATTTTTTTCTTTGTTGTAAAGTATCTGTTTCGAGAAACGAATATCGAACGCGTTTTAGATTTAAAAATAGTTGCGCTAAGAAAAACAACTTGTAGCAAACATGTTCTTGACATACCAGCAACGAAAAATTATTTTTCTCAATGCGTAAATATTAAAAAATAAATAAATTAGTACCTGAGTCGATAAATGCTTTGACTGGAAATCCATTAACTTTACAGTTGATATAAAGCATAACAACTGTTCCAAATGTTTCAGGATTATATTCCATAGCTGCTTCCATATTAGCTTCGATATTTTTTTGTTTTATTTCTTCAGCAATTAATCTTTGAGATTCAGTATCAAATGGATCTGCGTTCATCATTCTTAGTCGTTGTGCTTGACGTTCTTCGCGAATTTTTATTTGTTCTTTTAGTATCGTTGAAAATTTATCTAAAATTAAATTTTTAAATCAATAATAAAAAATGAAGATGATAGAAAAATAGTATACACTCCACGGGAAGTAAATAAGAAAGCCTCAATAAGAAGCCTCGGCCAACAATTACATGTGATCTGAGACATTTCTTACTTTACTTCCCTAGGTGTGTAATATACTAAATTAAAATAAAAAATTTACCAAGATTCCCTGAGAGTAAAGCATTGGCTAATCTAGGATTATTCTGTTTCAATAAAGCCAATTGATCAGGATTTGCTAAAAACATGTCCCTTATCATGGCAGGATCATTTTCATTTCTTGGATTTTGTACTCGAGAAGAATTACCCGATGAATTAGGGCTACTACTCAATGGTGCTCCTGGAACTCGAATTGAGCTAAAGTCCAGAAATGGTACGGCTGAAAAATAATATTTATGTTTATGAAAATTCTAAAATTAATTTTAATTATTTTTTGTAAATAAGAAACTTGTATTTTTACATCACATGAATTTCAGCATTATTATATTATACTAGCTGACCCGGTGAACTTCGTATCAACTACAATATATTTTATTACACCTTTTGATCAGCGATAATCAATCTTTAAACTCTAGTCTACTTCGATAAAGAATAAATACTGGCTGTATGAAGTGCGGTTAGAATTTTGTCAAGTTATTAAATGAAACTCGCTTCTCATTATCGCCTAAAAATCAAGATCCCAAAAAATGAACACAGAATTTATGAAATTTTTTGTTGTTCATATATACAGATTTTGATTTATAGCCAGACTAACGCACAGCACTTCATTTTTATATATATAGATGAAGAAGATAGTATAGTATAACTCTGCAGTATACTTGTACGTATCTTCCTACATATTGAACAATTTTGGTACACTCTTGCAACCTTGAGGCTCAAGCGTAACAATAGCGATTCCGATACAAAATTAACAATTTTAAATTTTTTTGACTGAACTTTCGGGTTTTCCAAAAATTTTTATTTTTCTAAACCATCCCTGAACTATAGCGAACAAAACAAAAAAAATTTTGAAAATCGGTCCAGCTGTTTTTGAGTTTTAGCAAGACTAACGCACAGCAATTTATTTTAATATTTATGATTTTGTTTCAAATGTTTTTTTTTTTTATAAACCATCTTTGAACCAAAACATACAAAAAAAAAAATTATCAAACCAGCGGTCAAACCATATTTGAGTTTTAGCGATACTAACGCGCAGCAATTCATTTTTATAACTATAGATATAGATTTTATATGGTGGTTGAGTATTCTTAAATTTTCTAATTTTCCGCGCAATTTTCTTGATTTTTTCTTTCATAAGAACCTTCTCCTGACAATAACAAACACATCAAAAAGAGAATTAGTGAAATCGGTCCAGCCGTTCACGCGTGATGGTGTGACCAAAGGAAATAGGCATTCATTTTTATATATATAGATTATATTATATTATTTATATAATATAAAATATGTAATATAAATTATATTATAGAAATATAATTATAATTATAAAAATAAAAATATTTATCAAAAAAAAATTTTGAAAATTGGATTTTTGACAGACTTTGAAACAAAAAAGTCCAAACTTCAATTTTTTTTGTCATCTTTTTGATACAAAAAAAGAATTTTTAATACTGCTGAATGTTTTTAGCTAAAAATTTAACTATATACTCTTGAAATATTTATAAATAAATGGTAAAAAGTTCAAAGTTCTATCTCTTTATCAGTTTTTACAAAAATTCCCAAAAAAATGCTCAAAAATCAGGGCTTCAAACCAGAAGACCCCCTTAAAACAAAATTTTTTTGTTATAAATAGATTCAGTAAAAATAACAAATTTACCTCCATTATTACTTGGAGGTTGATTCAATTCAACTCCACTCTGATGCATGTGTTGCAATATTACAGCATCACCATCTCTGATTCCATGTTCTTTTAAAGACTTTTTATCGTCCATAAGAGGCCGTCCATTAAATGCAATAACAGTTTCGAGAGCCGGAACCCCACATTCGACCTCGCAAAACGCTTTGAAATTTTCTAGCTCTAAATCCTCACTTACATCCAGGACAAATATATCGTCACCGAGGGTCATTACTGTTACTTTCATCCTAAAATCATAATAAAAATTATTATTTACTATTATTTATCATTTATATCCAAAAATTTATTTAACTTACTTGATAGCTTTGTAAATATTGCAATAAAACCAGTTTATATCGTTCACTTATATATAATAATAATCACAAAGGCCAAAAGTCCAAATTTATCGTTGTTCAAATTAATATTAATATTATTGTTGTTGTTATTATTAGATTGTATACAAGTTTGTTTATAAATTTACTAACTAGAGTAAAAATTTTAGACCTACTGCTCGCTGAAAATAAAATTGAAAAAAAGAGCTGCCGCTAAATCACGGAGTAATAATAACTTGAACTGAATGATAATGGACTTTTCTTTAGCTGGATCGTTTCTTTTAAACATATAAACAATAACCTCAAAAAAACCAGCTCAGCAAAAAATATAGACACGCAGTAACACGACAGAGACAGTACCTGTTTACCTATATTACGAGATACATCACTTCCACTAGAAAGAAAAGGAAAAACGAAGCAAAGTTATTATTATCATCATTATTATGAAGATGTATATGTTAATACACACTGTTATGTCCTTATGTCCTCCTCCTGGTGGACAACGATAGAAATCTTTATTTAAATTTAAAGTTACCGACGTGGTCTTTGATTCGCCCGGGAATATTGAAATACTCAACTTTATCAACGGGAACTTGTAGGATGAGGAAAATGATATAATAGTATATTACACACCTAGGGAAGTAAAGTAAGAAATGTCTCAGATCACATGTAATTGTTGGCCGAGGCGAAGCCGAGGTCAACAAACCTGTGATCTGAGGCTTTCTTATTTACTTCCCGAGGAGTGTATACTATTTCTTTGTCCGACGAAGGCGGAAAGCGGCAACTTAGTTTAGCGCAGCGGGACGAAAGTTGCCACTTTCCACCAGGGCAAAAAATGAATATAAATTAAATATAGTATATTGTGTAACATGGGACGAAAGTACTACTTTCTGTCCCGGGTATGTAATTGCCACCCTCGCCTTCGGCTCGGGTGGCAAATACCCGGGACGGAAATGTAGTACTTTTCGTCCCATGTTGCACATACTATATTTTTTATCCTGCCAGGCCCAAAATTCGTAAAAAAGTTTAATGGAACTCAGCGATTTGTGCACGGGATCTACGGGCGAAGCCCCGGCGGGCGGTTGGGGCGGAGCCCCCCCCCCACCTCAAAAATACTTATTTTAAATTATATTATATTTTATAATTTTTATATTTTCGTTGGAAAAAACAAAATACAATTATTTATCAACAGTTCGAAAAGTTTATTAGAAAATCACATTTTCTATTTAAATAACATTATTAACTTTATCATTATTTTAAATTATATAATTTTTTATCGCTGGATTTCGCTGCGACCAAATTGTTTGTTATATCTTGGGCTTCAGCTTGAATGTAGTCAGTACCCTCTTCGTCATTGTCACTCATCGCTGACGTTTCAGATGAGCTCATCTTAGTTTTTTCAATTGTTTTATAACTATTTAACTTTTTAAATTATTAACTAAATCACGTAAATTATATCACAATTGATGTGTTATTATTGCCGAGATATTGCACTAATGGCGTCATGACAGCTGTTCTGAAGCTTGATGCGTGTGAGTACTGACGCGCATAGTATCGCACATGCGCACTAATGGGTAAACCGAGGATAGAAAGTATCACTTTGATCTCACATAGAATGGATAGAATCCGAATTTTGGGCCTAGGCAGGATAAAAAATAATTGAACGGAATTAAGTTAACTGAATCGAAGTATATATTCAAAAGACTTTACACAAAATTAGAAACGAGGTGATAAGTCTGAGCTCGAATTAATAGTATATTACACACCTAGGGAAGTAATGTAAGAAATGTCTCAGATCACATGTAATTGTCGGCCGAGGCGAAGCCGAGGTCAACAAACATGTGATCTGAGGCTTTCTTATTTACTTCCCGTGGAGTGTATACTATTTTTTTGCTCGACGAAGGCGGAAAGCGGCAACTTAGTGTAGCGCAGCGGGACGAAAGTTGCCACTTTCCGCCCGGAGGGCAAAAAATACTATTCTGATTCTTCACTAGAATTTACTAAGTCCGACTCGCAGCAGTAGAAGTGGCGGGGGCGGCTCTCCCTACCATCCGAGTATTCCGCCGTACTGGCCTTTTGGCAACGTTGATTGGTCCTTCTCCTTCCTTCTGGGTCCTAGCTGTACTCCTACTCAGGTACTTGTCCTTTCCAGCCGTTGTTGAACTACCTGGACTCGCCAGCAGGGTTTGTCCAAAGTTTCATCATCCCTGGGAATTTACAGAATTTACCGGACTGAGTGGTTGAACTGGACTCGTCATAAATGAGGGTCACTAATCGGCTCAGACTATCTTCTCTTATTTTTTTTATACAATATTTTATATTCCTTAAGGGATGAAAATATATTTTCTAATATTTCTATAATTACTTATGTCGAGAGCAATTAGGTAGTAAATTTATATATTTATTGCTTAATCCTCTTTTCTATTTTATTATTCCTAGTCTATTGTGCTGAATTTTCGGGGAGTAAAAATACAGTCAACGCTCTCTGTATATGACTCGCCCGTACAGGACCATTCTCTGTATTTGACTCGTCCTTGTTCATAAGAACTGTGTAAAATCGTCAAATACAGAGGAAGAATGTGGTCAAATACAGAGAGCGTTGACTGTACATTTTAACAATAACCTTTTTTACTAATAACTATAGGTCTAGACCTAAGTTGTGGGGTTTTCCCAAAAGTTTTATTATAATTGTAAAAATAAATTTAATGTTGAGTTTCGCGCTATCAAAGGGGTATCATTAGTGCTCGCATGGCGGCGCCAGTCGTGATTCAACTAAACCGTGATATATGACATCACAACACACGTACTTACTGTATATTATGCTGTCATTCTTATTTATGGGGTAAAAGTAACAGAAATCTGATTTTTTTCAATTCTTTATAAATAAATTGAATGAAAATTAATTTAGCAGATATTTGATAATTTTAAGAATTTTTTTAACATATAAATTATGGCAAAAAAAAAGTAGAAAAAAAAATTGACATGTAGAAATTAAAAAAAATAAAAATTTAATTTTTTTTAAATAATTTTTTTGAAAAATTATATTTGCTAAAAAAAATGAAAAAATAGACTTTAATGTCATATAAATTGACTGTCAATTGATACAAAAAATTACAGATGAAGAATTTTAAATAATTTTCATGTGGATATTTTATTATTTTTTTCTTGTAATATATTATTTATTCAAAAATATTTAATTTTTATTAAATATCTGATTTTTTAATATTAAAGTTAGCTGTCACTTGACCAATTTTTTTTTAATTTTATTTAATAATTAAATGAATTCTAATAAATTATTTAAAATAATTGCATTTTTAATTTTTTAAAATTTCTATGTCAATTTTTTTTTTCTTATTTTTTTGCCATAATTTATTTGTTAACAAAAGTTCTAAAAATTATTAAATATCTGCTAAATAAATTTTCATGATTTTTTAATGAAAATTAATTCAGAAAATATTTAATAATTTTTCTAATAATATTGCATAAAAAAAAATAAGAAAAAAATTGACATTTGGAAAATTTAATAAATTAAAAATGCAATTTTTTAAAAATAATTTTTCGGAACAAATTTTTTTATTAAATAAAATTAAAAAATAATTAAGTGACAGCTAACTTTAAGCTCTTAATATCATGATTTTTTAGTATTTCTTTCTTTGTCACTTGTCATATTTTAATAAATAATAATAAAGAATAATAATAATAAATAATAATAATAAAGAAGAAAAATGGAGAAGCGTCAACGGAGATAGTTTCTCTCTCTGTTTAGCGTTGACGGCGATTGACGCGCCACTAATATAATGTTACTTTTGTATTTAATTATTTTACAGTACATACTATATATATGTTGTGTTTAAAGTATGTAAGAATATCAGTTTACTTATACTTATACTTAAAAATTTAAATCTTGAATTAAAAATCTTAATAAAGTAGAAAGAAGATAAGTAATAATAATTTATATCAATGCTGCTCTCCGAAAATTACTAATGTTTACATAACAATTATTTCACACCGCTGGAAGATACTTGTCCAATGGAGTTTTATATTAACAACAATAATTATTTGCGATGCAAATCGCAGCAAAATTAATAATCGGTATAATGAGTACATGGAAGCTGATACAACGACGTTGTTACGATCTTCTTTCACATAAATCGTCATTACTTATTATTCTTATTGCATTTACATGCATATTTGTTGGTACTGTACACTTTGGAGAGGTTAGAATTAATTAGTATTTATTTATTTTTTATTTTTTTAATTTGCTTAATTTATTAAATTATAACTAAAAAATATTTTTAAAAAATTGCACTTATAGTTTTTGAAGTTTTTAACAAATGAAAAAAATTTTTTTTTATTTTTTTATAGTAATTCTTTAATAAAAAAAATCAAAAAATTTTTTAGATGGCTAACTTTATTTTCATGCAATGTGATGATAATTTTTTCAGGTATGGCTTGCTTGGAGTAAAGAAAAATATCAAGCCGTATTCCACTCGTTCAATGACAATATCATCGGCACTTCGTTTCAAAATAAACTGTGCCAGCATGTGCCTATTGATGTAGTTTATACGTGGGTGAATGGTAGCGATCCAGCGTTTATTCAAGATTTACATAAATATATACCAGTTCCTAATGACATTAACGCAGCTGTGTCGAGATTTAATGATAAAGATGAGTTGAGGTACTCGTTGCGATCGCTAGAAATGTATGCACCATGGGTTAGACATGTTTATATTATTACTAATGGCCAAATACCCAATTGGCTGGATATGGATAATGAGAGAATGACACTTATTAGTCATCATGATATTTTTCCTAATAAAAATCATCTACCGACTTTTTCAAGTCCAGCTATTGAAAGTCATATCCATAGGTAATAAATTAATCAATTTTTTACACAGTAATAATAGATAAATAAATAAATAAATAATGTTGTTTTGTGTTGTAGAATACCAGGAATATCTGATAAATTTTTATATTTTAACGATGATGTTTTCCTGGGTACGGAAGTCTGGCCTGAAGATTTTATCACGCAAACTGGCGGGCAAAAAGTTTATTTGGCTTGGTGGATACCGGACTGCTCCGATATTTGTCCTTGGGCTTGGGTTGGAGATGGCTCTTGTGATCCTGCTTGTAATACAACAGTTTGTGAATTTGATGGTGAGATAATCTATATTATTAAGAGAATAAGAAAAATTTTATGTCCAGGATAGTCATATGATAAAATCGGTTTTTTGATTTAAATTTGTCTTGATTTAAATTTGTGCTTTTTCAAGGTTTTATATGATTCTCACTGATAGTCAATTTATTATAACAAGTATTTAGGCTGCATTCGAAAAATGCTCTAACTCTAGATACATAATTAAAAAATGACACTCATCAAGACCTTTCATTTGAGTACCCACATCAATTTTTCATATATTTTATATATTTATATATTTCACAAATGCCATATATATATATAGAATATATAGAAATTGCCATGTGGGTACTTAAATGAAAGGTCTCGATGAGTGTAATATCGGGATGAGTTTATATCTTTAAAAATGTCAATAATTAAGAAATGATCTTGTGAAATCTTGACATTTTTAAAGATATAAGCTCATCCTGACATTACACTGATCAAGACCTTTCATTTGAATACCCACATCAATTTTTCATATATTTCATTTATTTATATATTTCAAAAATACCATAAATATAGAATATATAGAAATTGCCATGTGGGTACTTAAATGAAAGGTTTCGATGAGTGTAACATCGGGATGAGCTTATATCTTTAAAAATGTCAATAGTACACAAGATATTTGTTAAAACGTCCTGTACTTTCTTAACTATTGACGTTTTTAAAGATATAAGCTCATCCTGATATTACACTCATCAAGAGCTTTCATTTGAGTACCCATATCAATTTTTCATATATTTTATATATTTACATATATGAATATATGAAAAATATATCAAAATGCATATGGGTACTCAAATGAAAGCTCTTGATGAGTGTAACATCGGGATGAGTTATATATTTAAAAACGTCAATATTTAAGAAAACACAGTGGAATTTAACAAAAGTCATTATTTAATAAAGCAAAATTTTATTTATTTACACATAGTGACTGCAAGGTTGCTAGTTTAATTTAATTAATTATTTTTTATATTATTGTATTTTAATTATTTTTTTAATTGTGTTAAAAGGTGGAGATTGTAATACAACGCCCATACCAACAGACAGTGAAGTGATGGAAGAAGACGGTGACTATCCGTATAAGCTTCTTCAAATGAATCAAGAAAAAGAAACAGCAAAATTTTTTGATTCATTAAAGCAAAAAAATCAAAATATAAATTCTTCAGTTACAACTCGTCCTTCTGTTACGACTATTCCGTCGTCATTACCTTCTTTTAATTCATTTTCAACGTCCGATCCTTTGAACGTTAATGAAAATTCACTGGATGATATAATTAAATTACTGAAGGATAAACATAATCATATAAATAATACTCAAGATAATGAATTAATACTTTCGAAAAATAGTTTTAGAATAAACAGAACTGCCGACCAAAATGGAGATAAAAAAAGAAAAAAATTATCTACGTCCACTGAAATAATAGGATTTAAGTACGAGTTTGCTCATCCGATGAGTCGCCGTAAGCAGCAAAATCGAAATGATGATATTATAAATCTTGTACATATAAGTGATCCTGAAAAATCAGACAATATTAATAATAACAATAATAATGACAATGACAATAATAATAAATATCCAAGTCACTTAAAACGTAAAATTCGTCGACTGGATACTTATGCAGAGTCATTATTATACGTTAATAGAATTTATAACGCAGCCTATGGGTTTCAGCGACGTCGCGTGCCAGCTCACATGCCACATTTATTAGACAAAAAAATAATAGAGGACATGCATGATAAATTTAAATTTGAATTCGATAAAACTTCGTCTCATCGCGTAAGAAATTCTCAAGATATGCAATTTGCATTTTCATATTTTTATTATCTTATCAGTGAAAAACAACAGTCAACTGCTGGTGAAATATTTGATAGATTTGATACTGATAAATCGGGTACATGGTCTGATCGTGAAATAAGAACTCTTTTATCACGAATAAATCCACTTCCGTTGGATTATAGTCTTGTGATAGATTTTGAAAATGCAATTACTAATTGCTCACGTCGTATTAAATTAACTAATAGTAAAAATATAGAGCCACCATCGGGTGAACGTTATCTTGATTCTATTCTGCCTACTGTGACTAAAGAATTAATAATAAAATGTGACGCAATAGCCAATAAAATTAAGTCACAGTTTGGTGAAAAAAATCGTTACCAACATGAAATTTTAAAAGCCGGAAGAAATGAAATCTTTGAGATGTTAACGAGCAATGTGTCCCAGACAGTACAATTGCTCGATGAAATACGACGAGAGCCAAAGAAATTTATTTGTCTAAATGATGATATGGATCCCTCGCGAAAATCAGAGAACGATATTATCCGAGCTTTACTTAATGATTTTTACCGTTCTCTATACCCACTTAAGAGCAATTTCGAATTACCAGCTCAGTATAGAAATAGATTTTCTCACCGAAATGAATTATACGAGTGGCGAGCTAGTCGAGCGAGAGCTAGGAATATTTTACTTTTACTTATATCATTACTGATGTTTATTACGATTTATCATTTATTTTACAATCAAATCCGACGATTTTTACGCAACAGATCTCTTCCGGCTTTTCTTGTGTAATTTATTAAATATCTGTGATTTTATTAAGTGTAACACTTGTACTATTTTATCAATCATTCTAGTCAACTATTATATATTTTTTTATCTGACTTATCATTTTTTTAATCATCACATTAACTCATTTTTATTACTATTAATTTATTGTTATATTAATTAAGAATTCTACAATAAACTATACAATAAATCGTGAATAATTTATGGAATTGTTGGTTTTTAATTATAACAGTGATTTAATTATATTTTTTGATGATCTAATGGAGGACACTGGAAATGGCGCAAATTTCTTGGTCCAACCATTCCTCCTTGGACTGTTGAGCATTCAGCCATCCACTTACCGACTCTGGTTACTTCACTGGATGATAACTTTGGACCAATTCCTAAAAGAAACAATTCAAAAGAATAATTCAATTTTTTAACTTCCCGCTAAGAAAATTGAAAATTTTCCAACACATTTTACAACAAAGGGAAGTTATTAATTTCGGTCCAATTTTCGAAAGTGAGAGTTTTCATCGGATCTCCACGAATTTGAGTTTTTTAAAAATAAATTTGAAATTATTAGAAACTCTAATAGAATTAGAGAAATAGAAATTTAATAGTTTAATTACTAATATTATTTAATATAATAACTTTATTATTATTATTTTTATAATAATAACTAAATTAAACTATAGTTTTTAATAGTTTCTAAAAACTATTTCTAAATTTAACACGAATTTAAGGTCTAAGGAAGTATGTGTGTGAATAAATTTTTGTCGTACGATTTCTTAAAAACGAATCAACCGATTGAATTTTACGACTCAAAAGGGTTTTTCAAAACTTATATCTGATTAGATTTGAGAGTTAATCCATCGAGCCATTCCGAAAAAATAAAAAAAATAAAAATTGAATTTTTGTTTTTTTAAAATAACTTTAAAGAATGCAGAAAAATCATAATAAAACCATGTATACATTTTTTGAGCTTAAAAAACTGCGTCGAATGCATTTTTGAAAATTAAAATCGAACGACGCATTCAAAAGTTATAGTTGTTTAATAAATATATTTTGATATTGACATTTTTGGAAGACCAGCAGATAAAATAAAAAGTGAAGCAAAAAAGGTGATTTTAAAATAATAAAATTCCAGGTTTACAAATAGTGATTATAAACTATCAGTTATATATTCTATCAATTAGTGATTATCAATTATCAATTACTAAAAATTTTTTTTTTCTTGTTTTGCTTTTCTCTTTTTTCAAATTAAAAAAAAAAAAACTTTTTTTTTTTTTTAATTTCTTAGGGCCAGTTTTTCAACCCCGGGCTTAAGTATTTTATCATTGTGAATATATCTATATATCTATATTATATATAGATATATTCACAATGATAAAATACTTAAACCCGAGGTTGAAAAGCTGGCCCTTAAATTTTTTAAACCTATCTTCTCTTTACAGATGCTATTTATTGTATAAAATCATTACTAAACATTCTACACATGAAAATGTAATATATTGTTGTGAATTGCTTAGGGCTTTTTTTTACAAATAAATAAATGAATAAATATTTTGAGCTCGAAGAGCTCAAAACGTAAAAAACGTTGCTTTGAGTTTTTAAAAAGCTCAAATATTAATCGAAAAACACATTTTAAGGCGCTTCAAATTCAAACTTAGCGGGAAGTTCTAGATTTTTTTTATAAAAATGAATAAAAAAATACGTACCTGGAATCATTGGATAGTGTGAAATCCAATTGGAGTTTATTTTACACTTGTTTTTAATTCTAGCTGATTTTGTTTTTTCTAAGCCTATGCTATCATCGCTAGCTAATGATCTATTGTCAGAGTCTTTGGTCATCTTAGCAGACTTAACATTTTGATGTCCATCAGCATTCGATGTCAATAAATTATCTACATTGACGCTTAATATTTTTTTCTCTTCACTCTGTGTTTTATGATCTTTATCAAGTACATCAATTATTTCTTCACTGTCGCGTGAAAGTTGATTATAATTATTAGAAAATTGTTTCTCAAAGACCGGTTGTTCTTCAGTAGCTTCTGAACCTTCAACTGATGGATGTTTTGTTGAATCTTGGGTAGAATTTACTTCATCGGATTTTAATTCAGAAGTACTTTGACATTCTGATGATTCAAAAATTACAAATTCAGACAGGTCTTGATTAGGTTCTCTTTCTTCACCGCCGCAATTTAATCCAGCTAAATATCTGTTAATTATTTTTAATTGTTAAAAACAAAAATATATAAATTTTATAAAATAATATAAATTAAAAAAATTCTTACTCGTAGATCTCCATAAATAAATTTACTGGAATCATTGATGATCCACCATCGGGTTCCATTGTAAATAACTCACAAATAATTAGCATTGTGTCAAAAAGACTGGAACCTAATAGACCAGCAGCAATTGCCAAAAATTTTTTTATTTGACATTTTCGACGAAATTTACCGACAATCATTATTAAATTTAAATCTGTAATTTCTAAACACAAGTCGGTCCATCGTTTCAAAATAACTTCAACTGGTACCGTTTTATTGTAATCTTTGATAAAAAAAAAAAATTAAATTTTTTTAAATTAAACTAATACATTTAAAAGAAATAATATTTTATAAACTGACAGTGTTTATAATTACCACCAAGTTGTCGTACAAGCACCTTTAGCAAACCGAATGTTAGACAAGATCCACTAGCAGCTGTCTCAAGAGGATATTCAAGTCGAGTTTTGCTCGGTGGTTCAGATCCTTCAGCTAACGCATTAAAATAAGCCGTTGACCATTTCAAGAGATCATACGGCTGTGTTCTAATCGCTGCTTTGCAGAATTGTTTTAAAATCACCGGTAATTTTGGAGGAACGCTTATAGAACTTGTTCCTCTTTCCTCATTTATCATTTTAATAATAATGGTAAAAATCAATTGTTGAAAAAGTATATAAAAAAAACAAACAATTTAGTTGAACTAGTTTTCTAACTGATGTTATTCTTTGTTTTGATAGCTAGCTGTTGTCTTGACGACCATTCAATAATGGTAATAATAATGGTATGCCATACTTTAACTTTAGTAATCAATTACTTATTACCTTAAAAAATAATAGATTGATTTTTTAATTTCATAAAATATTTAATTAATTTTTATTATTTAACATTTCTTACCATTTTTTAAAACTATTAAAATGTCTATAGGATTAATTCAATGAAACTGAATTTAGCAGACTTCTGACGATTTTTTTGACTTTTCTTACAAATTAATTCAAAAAAAAATATATTTTTTAAATTTTCACTTGTAATTTTTTTTAATTTCTAAATGTAGAATTTTTTTATTAAAATTTTAATGAAAATTAATTTAGCAGATATTTTATCATTTTAAGAATTTTTTTAACAAATAAATCATGGCAAAAAAAAAAGTAGAAAAAAAAATTGATGCAGAAATTTTAAAAAATTAAAAATGCAATTTTTTATAAATAATTTTTCGAGAAAATTTTTTTGTTAGTGATACTAAAATTACCAGAAATTTGAAAATTTCTGATTTTTTTAATCAATAAAAATTTTAAGTAAAAAAATATTTTTAAAAAATTGCACTTAAAATTTTTCAAATTTTCTAAATATTAAATTTTTTCTTTTAATCTTTTTTTTAAATAATTTTTTTTTATCAATAAAAAAATTCTAAAAATTTTTTGTGTCGGCTAATTTAATTTTCATTTTTTGTTAAATAAAATTAAAAAATGATCAAGTGACTGCTAACTTTAATGCCATAAAATTTTATCATAACAATTTTGTTATAAAAATCCAAAAAATTAACAGATTTTTATTAATTTCAGTATCATTGAATGAAGGCACAATTTTCACAATAATAATTAGTAATCAGTAAATAGTGACAATATGTCATGAAAATATGAAAATTAATTTAGCAGATATTTGATAATTTAAAAAATTTTTTTGACAAAAAATTATGATAAAAAAAATTGACATGTAGAAATTTAAAAAAAATTAAAAATCCAATTTTTTAAAAATAATTTTTCGGAACAAATTTATATGTCAAAAAAAAAACTAAAAAATAATCAAGTGACTGCTAACTTTAATGTCATCAATATTTCAGTTCAAAAAAATTTTTAAACTATTAACAGTCAGCTGACTTCAGTGCGAATAACAATTTCAAAAATTTTCTAGTATTTTTTTTTTTTAGTTTTTAAATTTTCGCGCTTAAATCACACTGTGCAAATTTTAATATTTTACTATATTTTATGCAATTCACTCTACCAACTGTTAAAAAAATAAAAATCCAGGTGGCAGTAAGAAGCACAATAAATCCATACAAAAGAGGGGATACATTTGATTTGGAGGGATTTCAACAAAATATTGTAAAATATGGCGTTACTTATATTGTAGTAACCTGTGCGCATCAATAAACGTGAGTGTATGTATCCGGCACTTTTATTGCTAAATATTAACCACTAAATTCGCCAAGTTATTCCATCTAAACCCTAATAATAATAAAAACATCATTAATAAAAGTGAAAAAGTAATTTTTTACAGACGTTTTAAAAATGTCTAAATCCGAGGAAACAATACCCGCAACAACGAATGCCACTGCTACAAATTCACCTACAGCTACACCAACTCCGGCTCAATCGCTGACAACAACAGAAACGACAGGTGATACTAACGAAAACGATTCAAATGATTCCTCTGGTGAAACAACATCGTCCCGCGGTGGAGACTTTGAGACTAAATTGGAGACCGATCGCAGTAAGAGATTTGATTATTTACTCCGTCAGACCGAGATATTTTCCCATTTCATGACAAACAACCAGAAAGATAAATCGACTAGTCCATTGAAGGTTAAGCCCGGCAGGCCCCGAAAGATTCAGCCAGCTGATAAGTCCGCCGAAGCTAACAGCAAAACTGACTCCTCAGGTGATCACAGACATCGAAAAACCGAGCAAGAAGAGGATGAAGAGCTGCTTGCTGAATCAAACACCAATGTCGCGCAAATCACGCGGTTTGAATCCTCCCCAAATTATATTAAAAATGGAGAGCTGCGTGATTATCAAATCCGCGGTCTTAATTGGATGATATCCCTTTACGAAAATGGAATTAATGGTATTCTCGCGGATGAAATGGGTTTGGGTAAAACTCTGCAGACTATTTCCCTGCTGGGTTACATGAAACACTTCCGGAGCATCCCCGGTCCGCACATTGTAATCGTTCCTAAATCAACACTCGCCAACTGGATGAACGAGTTCAAGAAATGGTGTCCAAGCTTGCGCGCAGTTTGCCTAATAGGAGACGCAGAAACCCGTAACACATTTATCCGGGACGTGATGATGCCCGGAGAGTGGGACGTCTGTATAACTTCCTACGAGATGGTAATAAAAGAAAAGTCAGTATTCAAAAAATTCAACTGGCGGTACATGGTGATCGACGAAGCTCACAGGATCAAGAATGAAAAGTCAAAATTATCTGAAATATTGCGAGAATTTAAAACAGCCAACCGGCTGCTACTAACTGGAACTCCGCTTCAGAACAATCTTCACGAGCTTTGGGCCCTGTTGAACTTTTTACTGCCAGATGTGTTCAATAGCTCCGACGACTTTGACTCCTGGTTCAACACCAACAGCTTCCTCGGAGACAACTCGCTTGTTGAGCGTTTGCACGCGGTACTTCGTCCGTTTTTACTTCGTCGTTTGAAGTCTGAGGTAGAGAAAGGCTTGAAGCCGAAGAAGGAGATGAAGGTTTACATTGGGTTGAGTAAAATGCAGCGAGAGTGGTACACAAAAGTTCTCATGAAAGATATTGATATTGTCAATGGAGCTGGTAAAATTGAAAAAATGCGCTTGCAAAATATATTGATGCAGTTGCGTAAGTGCTGTAATCATCCTTACCTATTTGACGGAGCTGAGCCAGGTCCTCCTTATACCACAGACGAACATTTAGTCTACAACTGTGGGAAGATGGTTATTCTTGATAAATTACTGCCTAAATTACAGCAGCAAGATTCTCGTGTACTTATCTTCAGCCAGATGACCAGAATGTTGGACATTCTGGAGGATTATTGCCACTGGAGAGGGTTTCAATATTGTCGTCTGGACGGTAACACTGCCCATGAAGATCGTCAGCGTCAAATAAACGAGTACAATGCTCCGAACAGTGAGAAATTTATTTTCATGTTATCAACACGCGCTGGAGGGTTGGGAATCAATTTAGCCACCGCTGATGTGGTTATTATATTCGACTCCGATTGGAATCCTCAGATGGACTTGCAAGCGATGGACCGGGCTCATCGGATCGGTCAGCAGAAGCAAGTTTGTGTTTTTAGATTCATAACTGAGAACACTGTTGAGGAAAAAATAGTGGAGCGAGCTGAAGTTAAATTACGCCTTGATAAACTGGTAATTCAGCAAGGTAGATTGGTCGACGCTAAACAGACTGCGCTTAACAAAGACGAGATGCTTAATATTATCAGACACGGAGCTAATCAAGTGTTTGCGTCCAAGGACAGTGCAATTACAGACGAGGATATTGACACGATTTTGCAGAAAGGCGAGAGCAAAACTGCTGAGTTGAAGCAGAAGCTTGAGAGCCTTGGTGAATCTTCGCTGAGAAATTTTACTGTTGATGCGCCTACGGACTCTGTTTATCAGTTTGAGGGTGAGGATTATCGTGAGAAGCAGAAGATACTTGGCCTGGGGCACTGGATTGAGCCGCCTAAGCGGGAGCGCAAAGCCAATTACGCTGTCGATGCTTATTTCCGAGAAGCTCTGAGAGTTTCTGAGCCAAAAGCGCCCAAAGCGCCACGTCCGCCTAAACAACCGATCGTTCAAGACTTTCAATTCTTCCCTCCGAGACTCTTCGAGCTGCTTGATCAGGAGATTTATTATTTCCGTCAGAGTGTTGGATATAAAGTACCGAAAAATCCTGAGCTTGGGTCCGATGCCGCGAGGGTTCAGAAGGAAGAGCAGAGGAAAATTGATGACGCTCAACCGCTGACTGACGATGAGGTTACTGAAAAGGAGAAATTATTAACTCAGGGTTTTACCAACTGGACCAAGCGGGACTTTAATCAGTTTATTAAAGCTAATGAAAAATACGGAAGAGATGACATTGAGAATATTGCTAAGGAAGTCGAGGGGAAAACTCCTGAGGAAGTGATGGAGTACTCTGCTGTCTTCTGGGAACGCTGTCACGAGCTTCAGGATATTGATCGTGTAATGGCGCAAATTGAGCGTGGAGAAGCTAAAATTCAGCGACGTGCGGGAATCAAGAAGGCTCTTGATGCGAAAATGGCGAGATATCGCGCTCCGTTTCATCAATTAAGAATTGCCTATGGGACGAATAAAGGGAAAAATTACACTGAAGAGGAAGACAGATTTTTAGTTTGTATGTTACATAAACTTGGATTTGATAAAGAAAATGTCTATGAAGAATTAAGAGCTACTGTCCGCTCGGCTCCGCAATTCAGATTCGACTGGTTTGTCAAATCAAGGACAGCTTTGGAGCTTCAGAGAAGGTGTAATACTCTTATTACTTTAATTGAACGGGAGAATCAAGAGCTGGAGGAACGCGAGAGACAGGAGCGTCGTAAAAAGGGCGGCGGAGCTGGTGGCGGAGGTGGAAATGCTGGAACAAAGCCTACTGGTAAAAGGAAGCAAGAAAACTTGCCAGCTCCTCAGGAGAAACCCAGGAAGAAGAAGAAATAAGTAATTTTTCTTTCGTTTTATTTCTCATTAAATTAATTGATTTATTTTTAATATTTTTCTTAAATTAATCATTGACTGGCAGATTGTAAACGTGTGTTGCTCCTTAATTTTTCTTTATTAGTCGGTACTTTTTTTTTTTTTTTTACTCATAATATTGTAAGATTTATTTATCTTAACTATTACTTAGTATTATTCTACTGATATAATTAATATTATTATTATGGTAATTAAATTCATAAAGATGTTTTGAATGATATGAGCAATCTTTAAATTAATTGTTGATTTAAAAAAAAATTTTTATCGTTCAAGACTTCTTTAATCATTAATAAAATAAATAAATTCAATTTTTAAATGCTCAGCTGAAAAAAAAAAAAATTCTTTTATAATTTTTTTTTAAGCCGTATGACAATGACAAATTTCCTTTAAAAATTAATTTGTAATATTTTTAAAATGAAAATAAATAAAAAAAAATAATTTCACAAAGTTTTATTTATACTACATTTATTTATTTATTGTAATTAGTTTACTTTTTTAAATAATTATAATATCAATTAATTATAAATTTTTTTACGTAGTAATAGATATACATAAATTTATTTTACTATTTTAAGTTGCCAATTTTACCTAATACACAATGGATAATTTTTTACAACAACAACAAAATTAATTCAAAAGGTAAGTCTCAATTTTTTTTTAATCCTTCCTTGACATTTTTTCTATTTATTGTTATTATCATACACAATTTTATAGTCCATACCAGGCACATGCTTACTTTTGCGATTCCTCAAAATTTATAACAATAATTTAAAGTTATCCATTGATTGAGAATTATAATATTTAGACTAATAATAAACGTTTGATTTTTTTAATTTTATTGACTGTCATATTAATAATTAAATTTATATCATGAAGGTATAAAAAAACAATAAAAGATTCATCCATTTAATTAATATCAAATTAAAAAAATTAATTATTTTGTCATACTATTTTTTATTTATAGTATTAAATGATATTAATAACAGGTAATATAATTCGAACATAATAACTGCGTTTTTGCGCGTTACTTTTATCATTTAATTGTTATTACAATATTATAATTAAATTATTTGTAATTCATAAGTCTACTCACAAAAAATCACTATTAATAATAATAATAATAATAACAACAATAATAATAATTTTTTGATGAAGGGCCGGCCTATAATGTGAGATTGACTACATTAGTATATTATTATTATTATTATTGTTATAATAATTATTATTAATGATTACAATACGTGTTAAATACCTGGCAACTGCCATATTTCCAATATATTATTTTTTAAGTAATACTTAATATAATCATTCATAAACATATTTATTTAAATAATAATTTTTCGATTCTTACGTAGTGCTGGACATATAGACGGAAAATATCAATGCGCTTAATATTTAATTATAATTTTAACAAAATTTCATTTTTTTTAACATAAGTAATAATGTTTCTTAACTCATCTAACAAATAATTAATAATAAAAAATTAACCATTATATATACTTATAATTGTAATAAAAAAAAATATAATATATATTACAAGCTTCAGCAAATTTTTAATTTTTTTAAATACCATAGATTTAATTAAATTAATTAAAATAATAATTAGATTTTCGGTCAGTAACACAGCTTTACTCCGGATTACTCAACTCTGCGACGTACTGTACTCCACTAAAATAATTGAATAACTTTAAAAAAAAAAAAAAAAAAAAAAAAAAACTTTACAATTCTTTCACTACTCGATACTAACAGTTAGTATCGGCTGCCCAATTTTAAAACACAGTAACTGCAAAATTTTTATACTTGATTTTTTCTAGTGTTGCTACATTTTTTTTTTTATAACTTTTAGGCCTCAATTTCAACTATTTTTTCTTAAAAATATTTATATAACAAGTATTTTCTATTCACAAATCAAATTTTTCATCAATTTGGTGAGCAAACTTTTTTTTAATAAGAAAAATTGAAAAAAATTTTAAAATGTTAGTTACTGTGTTTTGAAATTGAGCAACCGAACTTTACTTAGTATTAACTGTATTCAATAATATTTCGACTCAATAGTATAATTGTGATAATTGTGGACATTAATTTAAGTATGCTTTTAAATTAAGTTTACTGGAAAATAGCCATTTGTAAACTCGAACGTTTATAAACTATAAATTTGAAAATTAGTTGATATTGTCATTTGTAAAATTAGTCGCAAATAAAAAATGATATTAATGAAATTAGCAAAATGAAAATTTCACAAAATATAAATTCAAAGTTTACAATCGGCTAATTTTATAACTTTCTGCAGTAATAATTGGCTAAATTCACATAGCTACAGATTTTCATTTTTCCCTATTTTATAAATGACTGAATTTATATTTGGTGAAATTTCCATTTCGCTCATTTCATTAATATTATTTTTTATTAGCGACTAATTTTACAAATGATAATATCAACTGATTTCCAAATTTAGAGTTAATAAACATTCTAATTTACAAACAACTATTTTCTAGTAATATTAAAAACATACTTTAATTAATGACCATATTAGTAGTGTTGACGCGCTTTTAAAAATCTCAATCAATTTTTTTTTTTATTTAATAATATGTTTACTTTAAATAAAATAAAAAAAAAACTTTATACAATAATTTTATTCTTAAAAAATAAAACTCTATAGTTTTACAAACTTTATTCAATCTCAACTTTACTCAATTATATATCTATATATAATAAAAATTTTTTTTATTTTTATTAAATTATTTTATTGGAGTACAGATTGCACAGAGCTGAGAAATTTTGAGTATAGTTTTGTTTTTGTCGAATAAAATATTATTAAATAAAAAAATATTGAATAGAAACTTTTAAAAGCGCGTCAACACTTCTAATATACTATTGAGTCGAGATATCATTAAATAAAATTAATACTGAGTAAACTTAACGTTGAATAAAGTTAGTATCGAGTAGTGAAAGAATTGAGTAAAGTTTTTTTTTTTTTAAATTATTCAATTATTTTAGTGGAGTAGAATAATTCGGAGTAAAGCTGTGTTACTGTCAATTTTCGATAGTCAAAAAAAATTTTTGAACAGTATTTAGCGTACATTTAAAATTAATATTACAGTATTTTTACTCGACTTACATAGTATATGTGTACTTGACATAAGACATATTATAATAATTATTCGTAGTGATATAATAATACTGTTATAAATTATGGCGTGACAAATTATGAGTAATTATTTCGTCAAGTAATTTAACCACATACATACTGTGTTGAAAATTTGTATTTAATTTAATAAATTATCACTCAATTCATTAATTTGCAAAAAACGTACAAATAAAATGTTTTTTTTTTTTTTTTCGTAATCTAGTGGATAATCTTTAATAATTAATCATTTATTCGTCAATCTTAATATATGAATATTAATATATTTTATAATTTTCATTTTATCTACTTTTTTAAACCTGTATCAATACATTTTGATTGTTAAAAAATTTTAACCACTCAAAGTCGTCATAAGCGGTATAAAAAAAATTATTTTTTTTTTTTTGAAAATTAAAGAAGATAATTAATAGCTTCTGAAAAAAAAAATAATAATATAAGTAACTTAGTAACTAAAGTAGAAAATTTTTGACTGAAGATAAATAAATCTTTATCTTTAATAAAAACTAAATCACTTATTTAACTTGCGTTTATCATCTATCAGTTATTATATGTTAATTGATATTACTTTCTTGAATTACATACTTTTAATACGATTTATTTCTATTATATAGACTGACAGAATGTCAAGTTCAAGAAGCATACTAAATTCCAAATAATAAAAAAAATACAAAATGAAAAATAATAAATAATTGTTCTTGTATTTTGTGTGGATTTTTTTTTTATCTCCAAAAAATAAAATAAAGCTAAAAAATATATAATTAATAATTCAGTCAAAAGTAAAGAAGTAAAAAAAGATAACAGCCAAAAAAAGAGGTAAAGTGCCAGCAAAAAGTGACAGTAAAAGCGTAGTAGGTTTAAATTAATAACTTTCGGCATTAATTACTATTTTTTGCTCGTTTGTAGTCTTGGTTTTCATAAAGTGCATTGTCATTAGAAAATAAATAATATAAGTATTATTTAAATCTGGAATATTTAAATTATTTTTAATTTTTTCTAATAAAAAAAAATTAAAATTTTCCATCGTGAATAAATTGAAATATAAAAAAATTTATAAAAATGATTAAAACTGTTAAAGGCTCAAGTGACAGCTGTGATTGTCGACTCATTGAATAAAAATAAAAAATAAAATAACAAAAATATTTACATAATTATAGTAATAATGATTTAAAGAGAGTACGATTGAATAACAGTAAATAAGAACGAGATATGCCTCCAAGGGGGTGGATCAGGGGGTGGAGGCAGGGTTACTGGTTACGGACGGCAGTGGCTTCGCTTTCTTGCACCTTCATTACCGTCGTCGTCCTCGCCTCCCCGACGTATCTCTGTATATCTTTCCCCTTTAACGCTCACTATCTTATTATCTAAATAACGTACCAATTTTTTTGGCTCACGTTTTGGAGTTACGGGGCGGTGTTCACGAGAATCATCGTCACGATCAACGTAACTGTAACGTGCTATTATTCGGGACTTGAGCTCTTCGTCGTTTACAGCAGCCTTTGAGCGTCGACTGGGTTGCTAGAAAAATATTTAATCATCAAACATGCATTTCCATTTAATTTATAATATTAAGAGAATAAGAAAAGTTTTGTTTTCAGGATAGTTATATGATAAAATCGGTTTTTTCAGTGAAATTTAGTGTCATTGCAAAGGTCTTGACTTGAACTTGTGCCTTTTCAAGGTTTCATTTCATTCTTACTGATAGTCAATTTATTATGATTAGGCTGTATTTGAAAATGATCTATCTCTAGATACATAATTAAGAAATGACCTTGTATCTTGTGAACTATTGACATTTTTAAAGCTATAAGCTCACTCCGACATTACACTCATCGAGACCTTTTATTTGAGTACCAACATCAATTTTTCATATATTTTATATATTTATATATTTCACAAATACCATGTATATAAAATATATAGAAATTGCCATGTAGGTACTTAAATGAAAGGTCTCGATGAGTGTAATATCGGGATGAGCTTATATCTTTAAAAATGTCAATAATTAAGAAATGACGTTGTATCTCGTGAACTACTGACATTTTTAAAGATATAAGATCATCCCGATGTTACACTCATCGAGACCTTTCATTTGAGTACTTACATCAACTTTTCATATATTTATATATATTATATATATGTATATATGAAAAATATACCAAAATGCATGTGGGTACTCAAATGAAAGGTTTCGATGAGTGCAACATCGGGATGAGCTTATATCTTTAAAAACGGCAATAATTAAGAAATTACATTGAATCTTGTCATCTAATGACATTTTTAAAGATATAAGTTCATCTCGACATTACACTCATCGAGACCTTTCATTTGAGTACCCATATCAATTTTTCATATATTTTATATATTTATATATATTAGATATATGTATATATGAAAAATATATCAAAAATGCATGTGGGCACTCAAATGAAAGCTCTTGATGAGTGTAATATCAGGATGAGCTTATGTCTTTAAAAATATCAATAATTAAGAAATGACATTGTATCTCGTGAACTATTGACATTTTTAAAGATTTAAGCTCATCCCGACATTACAATCATCGAGACCTTTCATTTAAGTACCCACATTAATTTTTCATACATCTATATATATTACATATATGTATATATGAAAAATATATCAAAATGCATGTTGGTACTCAAATGAAAGCTCTTGATGAGTGTAACATCGGGATGAGCTTATATCTTTAAGAATATCAATATT
The DNA here is from genome assembly GCF_020080835.1 of Cotesia glomerata. Lineage (NCBI taxonomy): Eukaryota > Metazoa > Arthropoda > Insecta > Hymenoptera > Braconidae > Cotesia > Cotesia glomerata. Next base: position 26,840,262 of record NC_058160.1, read on the forward strand.
TAAGAAAGTATAGTGCAATTTAACAAAATTTATTAAATAATACTGCAAAATTTTAATAATTTATAGTTCACAAGTCACGGAAGTCACATAGTGACTGCAAGGTTGCTCGTTACAATTCTAAAAATTTTACCGTTAGATAAGTAAGATTGCTGGAAATACTTTGACCAGCTTCTTGTCTATGTAAAGCTATTTGAGCAGCTTTAGCAGGATCTCCACCAGCGATAGCAAGACAATGTCGAATTTCAGCACGGCTTGCCGCTGGAAACATTTCTTGGAGCAGTGTTACTTGGTGCCATGAAGTTTCATGTTGCTGAAACAATTATGATTTTTTAATTACTCATCGATTGGAAGAGTTTCATCAGATTGATTTTTTTTTTTAAATTTCTTATGTGAAATATACAATTAAATATTAAAGCTCAACTTGGAGCAATTGAGGCATATACCATCAATTTTTCTCAAGCTTTAATATTTTATTGTATATATAACATACAAAATCCAACAGCGAAATATTTCATTGAGGTCACAAATTTTCTGCCCCAAATACTAACAATTCAAAAATACATAAGAGTATGAATAAAGTCTCTACTAAAAATTATTCCTGATTTAAAAAATTCGTGATATTCACTAGAGTTATTAAATAAATTTAAATAAAAATTTTTAACGTTTAAAGCAGTTATAAAACAAATAATTTGTTAAATCCATTCTATATTAATACACTGTTTAAAAATAGTGTATTTACCGATTGTTATATATAATATCGATATTAAGCGGAAAACTAGGCCAAGCATAAACATGAAACTTGAAAAAATTATACAGTTGTACGAAATTTTCTGTTAAACTGAACAGTAACAAAAAGTAACAACATTGATAATTATTTTTACTTCAGTAAAATATTCGCCACTAGAATCACTTCCGGCGTCGCTTGTCTCTGATAAATGATGTACTCTGATACTCTGGGACTCTGGTGGCAATAAAGCAGTGAGGCTTAGCTGGCTGAATAATTCATGAGGCTGAATATTATCAGCTTCTTCCTCTTTGTTTTCTTCCCGAAGTTTACTTTCGATGTCCAGTAGCCATTTAGTGACAGCTTCCTTTTCAATCGTTGAAAATTCGGGCAGGCAAGCTGACACCATTTCGCACAATCCTTCCACATCTAGGTCCTCTTCTAGAGCACTTTCTTCCACCATGCTCACCACATAGCTCAGTACAATGTCATCTATCAAGCTGCATAAACAATTTCAATTATTATTATTATTGCTCTGATCAGGTCTAAATTGTTCTATAATTAATTTAAATCAGGATGTTGTAGACCAAGATAATGTTATGTTTTTTATTTCATTTATTTTAACATGTTTCATTTTGGGCTACAACATCCTGATTTAAATTAATTATTATTATTAATGACATTGAAGTTAATAGTCACTAGAGAATTTTTTAATTTTTTTAACAAACAAATTTGTTCAAAAAAATTACTTTCAAAAAATTGCATTTTTTGTTTTTTAAAATTTCTGCATGTCAATTTTTTTTTCTAATTTTTTTTGCCATTATTTATTTGCAAAAAAAATCTAAAATTTATTAATTATCTGCTAAATTTATTTTCATTTATTAATGACATTAAAGTTAGCAGTCACTAGAGAATTTTTTTAACAAACAAATTTGTGCATGAAAATGAATTTAGCAGATATTTTGTAATTTTAAGAATTTTTTTAACAAATGAATTATGTCAAAGAAAATGAGAGAAAAAGATTGATATTTAGAAAACTAAAAAACTAAAAAATGCAATTTTTTAGAAATAGTTTTTCGGAGCAAATTTATTTATTAAAAAAAATTAAAAAATGGTCAAGCGACTGTTAACTTTAATGTCATAATTTGTTCAAAAAAATTACTTTTAAAAAATTGCATTTTTAGTTTTTTAAAATTTCTACATGTCAATTTTTTTTTCTAATTTTTTTTGCCATTATTTATTTAATAAAAAAATTCTAAAATTTATTAATTATCTGCTAAATTTATTTTCATTTATTAATGACATTAAAGTTAGCAGTCACTGGAGAATTTTTTTAACAAACAAATTTGTTCATAAAAATTAATTTAGCAGATATTTTATAATTTTTGCAACAAATAAATTATGTCAAAGAAAATGAGAAAAAAAATTGACATTTAGAAAATTAAAAAATGCAATTTTTTAGAAATAATTTTTCAGAGCAAATTTATTTATTAAAAAAAATTAAAAAATGGTCAAGCGACTGTTAACTTTAATGTCATAATTTGTACAAAAAAATTACTTTTAAAAAATTGCATTTTTTGTTTTTTAAAATTTCTACATGTCAATTTTTTTGCCATTATTTATTTAAAAATAAAATTCTAAAATTTATCAACTATTTACTAAATTTATTTTCATTTATTATTATTATTATTTGGATAACAATAGAAATGTCAATGACAGCTTACCTTAGTTGTGCAGTAGGTACTTGTTTCCTAACGAAATTAAATAATGATTTTTTAACCAATTCTTCTTTTTCATTCATCCTTTCCCCTGAAACACCATTAAAATATTATTATCTTCCTATCACTTGAGGTTAAAACTAAAAAACACTCTATGTATTATTATTATTATGATACACAAATAATCAATAGCACAATTATTCCACAATTATCCCAATGGTAAAACACTTTGGAATATTGATGAATTTTACAAGCTCGTGTCATTTCTTCTTCAAGTAAAATTTATTTTTGTCAACAAATAAATAAATAGTTAAAAAAACTAATGGAAAAATAAATAATGATTTGTGGAAGAGCAAAAATTAGTGATGGAGTTTTAGAAGCGCCGGTGGTGTACATTATTAAATTTACTTTGTTGAATTTTTATAACTAAAACAAAACCTCTGTATTTTTGAAAAAACAAGAGTTACGCTCGGTAAATATTGTGGTAATTATTATTGAATTATTAAAATGGCAAACCTCAATTAATGATTTGATTTATTTTCGTTTACAAACAAGCCTACAGATTATAATTTGACAGTTCAATCTGGGAAAGGGTGGTGAGTATATCTATTGAAAACTACGCAAGTGACATCTGGTAGCTCGACCTGACATGTACAGTACATCTGTATATATTGACCTGTACCTGCCTACTGTCTATACCTCGTACCCGCAAACCTCATCCTTTATCCTTATTTATCTTTTGTTTATATTTTTTTTATACAAGTATTGCTTACACTCATGCTTCCGGATTATTACACAAGATAAATGGAAATATATAAATTTATGTCGGTCAACTTATTTTTTATATCTAAAAGTGTAAGGTTATACTTATTTATTTTTTTTACATCTGACAACTTAAATTTTTTTTTTTTTTTTGAAAAATGATAAAAATTATTCGAAAATTTTTTAACTCACAAAACTAAAATTGTTAGATATTAATATTTTTTTTTTAATATAATTTTTTTTTTTTCCAGAAATTATCAAAAAATGGAGCAATAAAAATAAAAAATTTTTGGGTACAAATTTTATAGGTAATAAATTATTTTTAAATAAAATTTTGTAGGTATATTAGCAGATATTTATTATTCTAATGTGAAAAATAAAAAAAAAATTATGAAAATTAAGTTAGCCAACATCTAAAAACTTTTAGAATTTTTTTTATTGAAAAAATTGTTACAAAAAAAATAAAATAAAAAATTTCATTCGTAAAAAACTTTAAAAACTATAAGTGCAATTTAAAAAAAATATTTTTTAGTTCTTATTTAATAAATGACAAAAAATCAAAAAATTGAAAACGTCGGCTAACTTTAGTATTATTATTATTTTATATTAATCATTAAACTTTATTATAATTAAGTAAACCGATGTCTAAAAATTTTCAGATTTTTTTTTATTAAAAAAATTATTACAAGAAAATAAAAAAAAAAAATTATGAAAATTAAATTAGCCGACGTCTGAAAAGTTTTAGAATTTATTTTTATTGAAAAAATTATTACAAAAAAAATTTTCATTTGTAAAAAACTTGAAAAACTATAAGTGCAATTTAAAAAAAAAAACTATTTTTTAATTGTAATTTAATTATTGAAAAATAATCAAAAAATTAAAAACGTCGGCTAAACTTTAGTATTATAAAAAATTATGATACTGAAATTGAAAGACATCTAATAATTTTTAAAAATTTTTTAACAAATTAATTTATCACAAAAAAAATTATTTAAAAAATATTCCATTTCAGAGCTTTTAAAAATTATAAATGAAATTTTTCAAAATAATTTTTTTATTTATTTTTCAAGAAAAATAAAAAAATCAAGTGTCTGCTAATTTCAGTGTCATAAAAAATTCTGTTTATTTATCTTTTTGAATTACTAATAAGAAAAAACTTATCTGATTACTATTGTAAAATTTATTTTATTAATATCATAATAAAACTTATTCAATGATATGTTGATAAATATTTACAGAACTAAATTAGTCAATAAACAGCGAGGAAGATAAAAATAGTTATAAAAAAGACATATAATAATGACTGTTGGTGGAAAGATACTGATAACTTCAAAGCGTACTTTCTTAGCTGATGATTCAACAACAGACTTACTTCCATTGAGAAAACCAATCAAAGGATGTTACTGCGTTTACAATTATAATAAAAATTCAAAAAATAAACAAAGATCACAACCAACATGCACTACTGCAAGCGACTCAGATTTTTGGCCATGCAGTTACTGCAAGAGCAACTTTGATATTAAACTCACCGATTTGTCAACTGAAAATCAATTACCCGGAGCACCGACATTTAGTAGCGATACGTTTAGAAAAATAAGCAAGATAAATTACACTCCAACGTCGGAATTTCTTGGAAATGTTAAACGAAAAACATCTAGACAAAATTCTCAAGTGTCTGTATTGACTTTCGAGCCACAATCTTCAATACAAGACTTATCAAAGAAATCTACGGCAGATAGTCAATTAAATGAGCCCCGAAAATTGGGATCTGAATTAAAATTAGCTAAAAGTTACGAATCTATTGTGTCAGAAAAAAATATTACACCAGAAATTCAGACTATTTTTACCTCAACAGCGTCTTATAAAAATTCATCTAGTTCTTTGACTGATAATAAATTAAAAAAATCAATAAGTTTGTCATCAGATTTAAATACTCGAGAAAAAGAAAAATTTGTAAAAAATTTACCGCGAATTGTTGTACAAAATAATTGCCGTTGTAGAAATTGTTTGATAAAAGATGTAAAGGCTAAAAATTTAACGAGTCGCAAGCAAGTATGCGCTAAATGCGGATGTAAACGATTATCATTACTGTCAAGTGATAAAATTGATTCGGAAATTGATAAGGAAACACGAGAACTTGGAGATTTTCGTGACAAGAATTATTTCGACACACATGGCTCGAGTCGTACGCTTTTATCAACTCCATTAACTCCACCAGAAATACTCAAGCAGCATCAACTCAACGATAGGCTGTTTCCCGAGCCAGTTGATGAAGATAATTTGGTAGTATCTATTCCACTCTTAAGTGATGATCAGCTTAAAAAAATCATTCATTACTTTCCGCGAGATATTATAACTCAGTATTGTAAAAATAAGGCTGACACGAATGAGAAGAAAAAGAAGATCCAGCGAAAGTGTCCGCTCACTGGTCATCTCATTAATTTGTATAAGTTCAATCATATTAAGAAACCTCAGTCGTATATTATTAGTAATAATAATATTAATAGTCTTGCATTAAATTTTCAGAAAAAAATAACTTGATAATTATGGTATAAATTATAATGTAATGAGAATATTATTGATAAACGCTTTTTAGTTGTTTTATAAAGAATTCCAGTTAAAGATTTTATTTAAAGCATTTATATAGATAAATGTGATGTGTGGTGCAATAATCGTGTACTTGACATTGGAGAAAATGTATATGTAATAAAATTTTATAAGACTCGTTTGACCATGTAACACTTGTTTTGATCTGATATGTAACATTTGTAAGATATTGGCCTCATTTAAGGTTTTATCGTAATTTATAGTTCATATTTGTGTTATTATTGTTATTATTATTTTTTATTTTATAAATTATATCAAGCATAAAATATTTTATTAATCATAATTAATAAAAAATAATTAATTTTTTTTAAAACAAAACAATATTTTGAAAATCTATTTTTAAAAAATAAAAGAAGAAATCAGGTTATAAAAATTAGAAAATTATTATTATTTTTTGTTTTATAAATTATATCAAGCATAAAATATTTTATTAATCAAAATTAATAAAAAATAATTAATTTTTTTTAAAACAACGATATTTTGAAAATCTATTTTAAAAAACGAAAGAAGAAATCAGGTTTTAAAAGTTAAAAAGTTATTATTATTTGTTTTGTAAATTATATCGGGCATAAAATATTTTATTAATTAAAAATAATTAATTTTTTTTTAAACAAAATATTTTGAAAATCTATTTTTAAAAAACCAAAGAAGAAATCAGGTTATAAAAGTTAGAAAGTTATTATTATTTTATGTTTTGTTAATTACATCAGGCATAAAATATTTTATTAATTACAATTAATTTAAAAAAATTAATTTTGTTTAAGACAAAATAATATTTTGAAAATTTATTTTGAAAAATCGAAAGAAGAAATCAGGTTATAAAAGTTAGAAAGTTATTATGATTTTTTGTTTTGTAAATTATATCAGGCATAAGATATTTTATTAATTAAAAATAAATAATTTTTTTTTAAACAAAATATTTTGAAAATCTATTTTTAAAAAACCAAAGAAGAAATCAGGTTTTAAAATTTAGAAAGTTATTATTATTTTTTGTTTTGTAAATTAAATCAGGCATAAGATATTTTATTAATTAAAATTAATTTTTTTTTAAACAAAAAAATATTTTTAAAAAACGAAAGAAGAAATCAGTTTAAAAAATTAAATTTAAAAAAAGGCAACATGACCTTCTTTAAAACAAACCCTATATTTATACATATACAAGGCTTATTTTTATTCGAGGTCATTTTTGTATTTAATTATAAACGCTTATTAGAATTTTATTACACAAAAATTGTAAATAATTTTTTGCTTTACGATGCAAAAATTAAAAGTTTTTATACATTCTAAATATTGTATCATCATTATTTATAATATATTAAAAAATTAAACTTCTCTTTTGCTATAATTTATTGGTAATATATTTTCTTCTTAATAAATAAAAAAAAAATAGTTACAATTGAATATTACAAGTGTATTTGATGAAACAATTTTGTAATAACCAAAGTGTAAATATCATTAAAATAATTTTTTTTTTGTCAATCAAATCACAAATTGATAAATCATTGTAAAAACAATTTAATACATAAATATCGACATTAAGCAACATTCCATTTATTATTTAACTTATAAGTAGCATCTACGCGTATGAGGCAAGAACCCTGGCTATACCAATTATTCACAAATAAAATTTCAAGAAGATATTCAACACAGTAATATTGAAAATAATTATTTAAAATAATAGATATTGCATCCTAACTGAGAATGACTGATTGACATTAAATTTTAATGAGATCTTGAAGAAACATTTCACTGTGACCGTGATATCTTTGTAGAAGGATAAAAAGGACGTGTTTTTTTTAAATTAATATATTTAAAAAGATAGTAAGTACTTATTAACTTTTTCTTTATTTATAACTTTTAAAATATTACATACCGTAATTTATTCTTGGGCTACAATAATTAATTTTCGTCTTCCACTCTAGGATTACTTTGAGAAAATTGTTCGCTCGCAACAACCACGTAGTGGGGTAATACTTACGCAGTTAAATACGAATGATTGATCAAATGGACACAGTCTTACCGTGTACTTGATCAGAAACTGATCAGTAATAAAAAAACCAGTTATTTTTATAACATTCAAAATTTTATCTAAGTTCTTCACATATCTTCTCAGTTATGGAATTGAGATCGGTATTTATTCTCGCCTTTATCGCTGTATCCGAAGCCGTAGATCTACGTGAGTATTAAAAAATAATATTTATTAATTACAATAATAATAATTAAAAAAAAAAAATTGTTTAATTTTATAATTTAAAAAAAAAATTAATATAAGCACAAAAAAAATTTTTTTAGTTATTAAAAATACTTAATTTTATCTGGTGATAAAAGAGAAAGTCGATTGCCAGATTGTTAGAATTGTTTAGAGTTTTAAACTGATGTTAATACTACTTAAAGTTTCTGTAATAAGTAAAACTAAATTGCAACACTTGCATCAGATTATTAAATAATATTTATAACATTTAAATAACAAATAAAAAAAAAAACAACAAAATTAATTTAATAAAAAATTAATTTATTAAAAAAAAATTAATTTATTAAAAAAAAAATTTTTAAATTAAAAAAAAATAATTAAAAAATATCTTAAATAAAATAAAATAAAGTAAAAGAATTAATTTATTTTTATTGTATACGTCAAATATTTGTATTAACTAAAAATTATTTTTTTTTTTATTTTTAGTTTGCCTGATGAAGCTGAAATAAATCAGCGAAACGTTGAAATTCTTATAATTTAATTCATTTATTGTCCAAATTCCCAAGATCAAGTTTTTTAAATATTTTAAATATGGACGAGAACTTAAATATTAATATTTATAACTTTTTTTCAGCTTCCAGTTTTAAAATCTGCAAATTAGATGACCAAAATTTATCTCAGTGCGTAAATGAAGCTGCTAAACAAGCGATTGTTTCGATGGCAAATGGTAACTTTCAATTTTTCATTTAAGTATATGCATAATTACATATCTTCACTTCTATTTCAATTACTGTGAAATTAAATAATATCAATTTCGTTAAAAAAGCCATTCATATGAAACGCATGCAATTTGCCGACTTTACTTTCGACTTGCTCTGCAACTCTGCTTGACTAGTTATTCGCGCAGATATGCAGTATATTTATATAAATTTGCTTTCTTTTTACGGAACAATTAACAAACTGTTTAATTTATTACTTTTTATGCTTAAGGAATTTCAAGCTTAAATATTCTGCCGATTGAGCCTCTGGGGATCGATAACATGTCTATTGGCGAGTCTGGAACAATAGCTTCTTTCAAACAAAATTACCGTAATATTAAAGTTCACGGTCTGACCAAGGGATTAAATGTCACCAATTATGAGTAATTATTTATTTATTTATTTGTAAAAAAACACCATCGGCAATTTACAACATGTTACATTTTTATGTATAGAATTAATGATTTTATACGATACATAGCATCTGCAGAGAAGATAAATTTAAGAAATTTTAAAAATTTAAGAAATTAAAAAATTAAATTTGAAAGAAAAAATTATAAAAAATTTTTATTTATTTTATTTTTTTTTATTGACCATTATTTTTTTATTTTTCAGAATTGATTTTGATAATTTAATCTTTAAATCAGATTCTTTTAATCCGCAAATTGACTTTGTGGCTAATTGCAAACTTGATGGAAGACTATTGCTGTTTCGTATTCACGGTCAAGGACCCTGCAATATAACAATGTGTAATTTTAATTTATTATTTTAATTATTTTAATTTGAATTATTATTTTAAAATTATTTTAATTTTTTATTTTATTTTAATTAATTTATTTTTTTATTTGAATTATTTTTTTTTGAATTATTTTAATTTATTTATTTTAATTATTTTTATTTGAATTATTTTAATTTATTTTAATAAAATTATTTTTTTATTAATAAATTTAATTAAAATTTTATTTTTCAGTAAACTTAAAAACAAAAAATACTTACTACGGTGAAAAATACGAAAAGGATAATAAAACTTACATGAAACTCCTGAAGTACGATGTGAAATTCAGGCCGGAAAAAGTTATTCTAAACTTCGAAAGGCTTTTCGAAAAAGACAGTTTCTTGGGGACTCAAATAAACTCAATCCTAAACAGCAATTCTGATCTTCTTTTCCGAGAACTTCAAAGTTCTTACGAAGACACCTTCGCAAAAGTATTTATTAAATTCGGTAACGATATCTTCACACAAATCCCCTTCAATAAGATATTTCCAGCTTAAGTAATCTTATTGTTTGTAAATAAACAATTTTTATATATTTTTATTAATAAAAGTTATTATTTTAAAAGAAACACAGGCATTTATTCACAAAAGGCTGCTGTAGCTACATTACTTTATTCGATTGCTTCATATTAATAATAATAATAATTATTATTATTACTATTGGTTACCAGTTACAATAAATCGGCTATTAGTTCTACATATACAAGAATGATCGTGTAATTAGGTAGTAATATTTTTATAAACTGTTTATTATTTTTTACAGCCATCTTAGTAGCTTCTTATCCGTCATTATTGACTTTAATAATTAATAGCAACTTTAAAAAATTAATTTTACTCAACACATCTCTTTAATCAAAACCAATTAAATTTAACGCCGTAAAATCTTACAACTAATTTAATAAAATTTTTAAATATTGTCGGTGATATATATTTTTACACATGTATAAATAAATAACCATTAACTGTTCGGTATTTAGTATTATTGTAGATGAAAAATGTTTATTGATTAATTTTATAATGAAGAAATGACAAATAATTTATTATGATCAATTTAGTGATGAAGAAATGAAATTAGGTACAATTATTAATTATTATTTTTATGATAACTTATTGGCTAAGCTTTCGTGTGTTTTGTGCAGAAAAATTTCTCTTCTACTCAAGGATTATTAAATATTTTAATTGAAAAATCTCTCAGTAATTTTGCTGAAAGATTGTTAATTTTATTACTAACATTACGATAATTTAATATTTATTTTTATTTCTCAATCTATTTACTTCAGATTTAAATATTCTTCTTTTGTATATTTATGAATAATTTTTTGCATTATATATACTTAATAATTTTTCATTAAATTATTCATAATAATTGTGAATTTACGGCAATGATATTTATCATCTTCTTTAGTAAAACACTCATTAAGAAGTAGTAAAGCTAATGCGCAGGTATAATTTATAATATAATATAATGTTTGTGTAATTATAATTTAATTTTTCTCGACAATTTATCAATCTTTTACTTATATCTTGGTCTTAGTAGAATCTTCTCGATAATAATTTATAAATCTTGTACAATACAACATTGCGGTTAAAAATTTAGTCTACCTTGTACTAAAAATACATACGCAAAAATATTTACACATATATATGTCGTTCTATTAAATTTTGTTATCAGCCAAAATATTATTTTTTTTTCTATTATTTCCCTTTTTTTTTTTTATAAATAATTAATTAAAAACCATTGATATTTTATTTTATTAATGCGGTACAATTATAATTAATCAATACGTATTAACGGTCTAAATTATTTAGATTTAATAATTAATTATCGCCCGTAATTAAGCATCCACGTATATTGGTGATCTTGTTGGTCTTTTTAGTTTATTCTGTATAGTATTGATAGTTAAATAACATTTTTTATTTTTATTTTTTCCTATTTAATTCATACGACCGGTAAATGGAAGGAACGAAAGTAAGGCATCATATATAATAACAATAATCATAAGTACATATATTGGGTATACACAGGCATATATTTTAGCTTATGTAACATGTACATATACACATATATAAATTTTATATATTTACACTACTAGTTGCAAGCGTATTTCATAAAAGTTTATTTGTTAAAAACCAAGTTAATGAAATATTTTATATTTCACATTTAATTACGTGCTTTTTAAATTATTTATTGCAAAACAAATGCATAAGTTTGTAAAATTCATATTTTATATTTATATATACATAATCTATGTTATGAAATAAATAAATTAAAAAAAATATAAATAAATAACAAAAAAATACAATAAAGAAAAAAAATATTTTTAACTATGACACTTTTTAGCTGTATTGGGAAATGGTAAAATACTTAATGGGAGTATTTGTTTTTTTTATATAGTTGTGGCAATTAGCAATACATCAATAGGCAATTTATATATAAATATATATATATAGATGTATGTATATATATTTATATGGAGAGTACCCATACCTGTTCTTAACTTTATAGTTATTATGATATTACATAACATTACATAATAACAAACGTTCCCACGTGTAAATTATGTTCGAGTTTTTAAGAACATTTTTTTAATTATTATATACATTTTAATCTTTCACAAATATTTTTTTTATCTCTCATCATCATCATATTAATTAATAGTTAAAGGCGGGCTGTATTTAGCGTATTGTAGTATTATTTACAATCATTTTTTTTTTCTTTTTTTTTTTTTTTTTTTTTTTACTATAATTGATACATAACATGTGACATATATATTCACGCGTTACATATTACACATATCACGATTCCTAAATTCGCACAGCATTTTTATACTCAAATATTGCAATCATCGGCATATCGTGTTACAGATGCCATAAGGGCGTATAATAGAAATTATACTTTTTTTTCTGTCCAAAAAAAATTTTTAGTATGGAGAAATTTTTTTTTTGCATTTCTCTACGTTTCATTAAAAAATAAGTTGATTTTCATAAAAAAAATTTTATACACCCTTATGGCTCCCGGGACCCACCTCGGATGCCAAAAGGGCGTATAAAAAAATTTTTATTTGAGAACCGACGTATTTTTTCATGAAGTGTGCAGAAATGCAAAAAAAAATTTTTTTTCAAACTAAAAATTTTTTTGGACTTAGAAAAAAAAATAAAATTTTTATTATACGTCCGTATAATATTTTTTTTTGCATTTCTGCACATTTCGGACGAAACTACGTAAATTCCCGAAAAAAAATTTTTTCTACGCCCTTAAGGCTTTTCACCGGGACCTTTTTGCCGATTTACACCCTTATGGCCTCTAGAACGCGATATAATCAAAATTATAGCACTTTTTATCTAATATATTTCTTAATAAGTATATCTACTGAAAAAAAAAAATAATTTTTAATGTACAATTTTAGTTTCACAAATAAATTTTCCAATTTCAATAAATATTTTATTAAATATCTTTCAATATAAACTGTAAAAAATATTTATAGAGCAACTATAACGGACGTTTACATTTGTTGAATTTTTTTATTTAGGATTAGGATCTGTTAAAAACGTATATTCGCTTTTAATAATCCAGGTCAATTATTAATTAAGAAATATAATGCTATTAATTATAATGCACGTGACAAAATACCATAATTCAATTTCTTCTTTCGAGCTGTCTTAAAAGTATTAATATTCATGTTTATTATATTTATATGTATAGATGTTAATCTTCATAATATATATATTTTTTTTACGCAGTAAAGTATCTATCATGATACCTTTTTAAATTTTAATTTCAACATTTAATTAATTAATCATTAAGGTCTTGTAATTGACTATCTTAAAAACGCAACAAAACTAAAAAACATTTAAAAATTATTTATGTTGACTTTAACGTCAAATTTCGCAAGTGATATTTCACATATATAATATCATTTCATTACAGCAATACATAATATCTTCTTTTTATTTTATTTATTTATTTCTTCTTTTACACTTAGAATATCAATATACGTTACGACTTAACAATAGTCGTGCTAATATTTGTCATATCACCTCTTATGCAAGCTCACCTATTATTTGGCATAAAAAATAAGTCTATTATAATTTATAATATATATATTCATATTATTTTTATAATTTTTTCCTTCTTCCTTGCCTTAATAATAATAATAATAATAATAATGATATTATAGTTTATCATTATTATTGTGTATAAGTGTGTTGATAAATATTTAAGTAATGTTGTTGATAATAAGTGGCAGCGTGTTGTTATACAATTAATTATTTACGGAATTAAATTGCAAGTGTAAAGTGTTGTTTATGAAGATAATTCGTGTACAATTTAATCTCTTTTTTTTTCTTCTTCTTCTTATATATATAAAGAATATTTTAAATGTCTGGCTCGTACTTAGACATTGTTTTAATTAATTCCCGTGTAAAAATCATCTAGTATCATGATAAAGTTCATTATGAATATCATAATGAATCTTATATTTTGATACAAATATGAGATTCATATAAAAGCTATATTAATATACATTTGATATCCGTAATAAGTCAAATATTTATGGGAACAAATTTTTTTTTAACTTGATTATAAAATTTTTATTTTTTTTCTTAGAGAAAATTTCTAGTAATTTAATAATGAAATCATTATATTAACATAAATTTCTAATGATATCATAGTGATGTTGTTAGCCTTTTTTAATCGTGATATAAAATTATTGAGTCATAAATATATACAGGAAATAATGCCAATTAATTAAGTTAAAGAAATTTTTAGGAGGATTAAAATTGTTTTCAAATTAAAAAATAATTATCTCAAGATGAAAAAATTTTGTCAGTCAAAAACTTTTTTTTAAACCAAGATAGTGTTTTTTTAAATATTCTTATAAGTTAAGAAAATCAAGAAAGAAAAAGTAAAGTAGTTTAACAATAAAAATAGTGCTTTTCTCAATTATTATACTTTTCCTCTGATTAACAGAAAAAATGAAAATTTTATTAATTTACTTAAAAAAAAATTCGTTCACATACACTGATAGAAGGATTTCTTAGCATTTAAGAAGATTTTTTTATATTTAAGAAATCATTTCTTAAACATAATTTCTTAGTATTTAAAAAATATTTCATAGTATTTAAGAAATATTTCTTAGTATTAAAAAAATATTTCTTAGTATTTAAGAAATATTTCTTAGTATTTAAAAAATATTTCTTAGTATTTATAATATTTTTTAAATACTAAGAAATAATTTCTAAATACTAAGTAATGATGTTTAAGAAATGATTTCTTAAATACAAAAAAATCTTTTTAAATACTAAGAAATCCTTCTATTAGTGTAAGTATTTTATTTATTACGGGTTTCAGATAAATATTGATATGGCTTTTATATGAATCTCATATTTGTGTCAAAATATAAGATTCATTATGATATTCATAATGAACCTGATCATGATATCAGATAATTTTTACACGGGAATATTTTTCACTTTATTAATTTAATTAATTAATATATAAGCAACGATAGCGTCCAATGTTTTCCCTCATTTTCAGATAAATATAAATAGGTATTTAATATATTTATAAATATTTATATTTATATGAAAACAATATCAGTTATATGTATAATCGCAAGACAAACAGTAACACTTGGTAATTGGGCATCGTAATAAATTCGAAGATATAACACAGAAACATCATATATTATTAAAGTAAATTAATATAAGCATTATATTATCTCAAGTTAATGTTATTATATTATCTTTTGACTCATTATCAAACGCTGTATATAAAATAATTCCAGCGTGATGTGATATAATTATTTATAAATTAATAATCACGATAAGCGTGATATTTTATTTACTAGTCTTATTTCCCTCGATTGATTTTTATATTAATATCATTATTTATCATTAATATTATCATTAATTTAGGTGTATTTTCAGAGACGACTATCAGTGTTCAAGGATCACTCTCCCAGCGGGTAAACTGAATGCGTCTTGTGTCCAAGGATGGCGATAGAAGAGACCCGAGAGAGGCGCTCGGTGGTGAACTCCCAAAATTTTTAGATGTCAACGGTGACTTGAGATGCCTGTGTCGAATCACCTCTCGCTCGGCAGGCAGTGGCCACAGTTCCTGGCGAACCGATTGGCTTGGATGATTTGACTATACACTCCATATTATTAATTTTAATGAGTTATACTGACTATTTCTTCACATGCTTTATGAATTTAATGATAAACAAGAGATTTATTATCAAACATTTATGAAGATCATGATTCCTCTTATTTATTGCATAAATATCAACTTTTAAAAATAGATACTTACCTGGAGCGAGAGAGCCTCATCTCAGGATTCACCCTGTTTATTTCTTCTTCCCGTAATGGATCCGACTAATGACTTCAAAGTTGCGCCGATTCCTCGTCCGTTTGGAGTGGTCATGTTATTTGAATTTCTAAAACCCTGGGGATGAGCGTCGAGGCATTTTTGATACCTCAACTTGAAAAAAAAAATTAGTGTAATCTATATTATTAAGAGAACAAGAAAAATTTTATGTTCAGGATAGTTATATAAGAAAATCGGTTTTTTTTTAAGTGAAATTTAGTGTCATTGCAAAGGTCGACTTGAATTTATGCCTTTTTAAGGTTTCATATCATTCCTACCAATAGTCAATTTATGATGATAAGAATTTAGGCTGTATTCGAAAATACTCTATCTCTAAATACATAATTAAGAAATGACCTAGTATCTTGTAAACTATTGACATTTTTAATGATATAAGCTCATCCCGATGTTACACTCATCAAGATCTTTCATTTGAGTACCCACATCAATTTTTCAAATATTTATATATAATATATATATATATATATATATATATATATATATATATATATATATATATATATATATATATATATATATATATATGTATTTATGAAAAATATGTCAAAATGCATGTGGGTACTCAAATGAAAGGTCTCGATGAGTGTTAAGTCAGGGTGAGCTTATATCTTTAAAAATGTCAATAGTTCACAAGATATTTGTTAAAATGTCCTGTACTTTCTTAACTATTGATGTTTTTAAAAATATAAGCTCATCCCGATGTGACACTCATCAAGAGCTTTCTTTTTAGTACCCACATGCATTTTTGATATATTTTTCATATATACATATATGTAATATATATATAAATATATAAAATATATCAAAAATGCATATGGGTACTCAAATGAAAGCTCTTGATGAGTGTAACATCGGGATGAGCTTATATCTTTAAAAACGTCAATAGTTAAGAAAGTACAGTGCAACTAACAAAATTCACTATTTAATATAGCAAAATTTTATTTATTTATAGTTCACATGTCATGGCTAGTAATTATAATTCTTTTACTTTAGAAAAATAAAATAAAGAGATATTTACCTTGCAAGCAGCTTCAATTGTTTTGCAAAGAGCACCACTACTCGGCTCACAATTAAATACATGAGCGATGAAGAGATCCTGAGCTGTATGCATGATAAATGCACATTGCTTCACATTGGTTCCGATTCCCAAAAATGATAAGTAGCGTACTCGACACTCGGTGATCAATTTTTCATCCTGAATTAAAAAAATATTAATAATTATAATTATAATTTATTATTCATAACTTGTCATTATTGTTAGGTGACTTACATTAGGTGTAAGAATAGAAATCATACTAGGAGCCACAGCGACGTTTACATTCCGCCATTGATTAATAGGGGTGTTTGTCACCATGTGGTCGATTGCGTCGTTCAACACGTCCATTCCCGTAGCTGCAGTTACTTGCATTGACCCAAGATATTGTGCTCGTAAAACTTTTTTTGGCTCTTCCATTGGGGTAGGGAATGATTGTGCTGTTTTTTTTTTTTAAAGAAGAAATTAAATATTAATATCATAAATATAATAAAATTATTGATATAAAATAACAAATATAATAAAATTATTAATATAAAATAATTAATATAATAAAATTATTAATATAATTACAATACAATATAATAAATTTACTGATAAATTTCTTAATCTCAACAATGAATTTATTACCAGAAATATATCAGCGACTTACCAACCAGAGGCTGATCATTATTTCTGTGAAAGCGGCGATGTTCTGTGGGTAAATTGGTAGGTCTTGTTGCTAGACTAGTTCTGCCGTTAATGTCCACTGGTTTGGCGAGATTCTGGTGCAACGATCGCTCAATCATTATTTTTTTACAAATATCACGCAATGTGTTTGCAATTGTACGGGCTGGTATGTCACACCTAAACACGTGACACATGAATTTTCTAGTCGATCTGTCTCTTGCTACGTAAGCAAAGTCCCTAAAAATTCAAAGTTTCACAATTTAGCATTTCATTGGGCCATTTAATAATTATGACATTATATTTAATTAATTAATTCATTCGAGTGTTTGGATATTTATCTTAATTACCTCTCACTAAATGATCCGTAAAATGCGATAATTGGAAAACATAATTACCATTAAAAAGTTTGTTATTATTATTACTTATACTTATAAAAAAATAAATACCGTCCGTGATCTCTGCCAACTCCCCACACTCTTAAAGTATGAATTGGTTGGGTGTTAAGTACTGTCAGATTCTCTGGGTCAATTAATTTTAGTGCTCCTTCGTCTAAATCCATGAAAAGATCTTTTCCCTAAAAAAAAAAAAAAAAATTGCTTGTTTACATTAAAGAATAAATTTGTTGTAATTTATGACGTATTAAATTGACTTACGTCGCCCCATCGACCAACAACGTCTAGAAGATCATTTCTTCCGAGTGACAAGTCAACGATACACTTGTTGACAGCTTTGCTACTTCTTTCTGGTGTCAAGTCTTCTTCAGCTATTTCCGTCCAACCAAGAGACCGAACGGCGAATCTTATTGGTTTGTCTCTTCCCTCAGAGTCTGCTCGTGCTGGATAACTTCTTCTCCTATTATATTACATGTAAAATATTATTATCTATATTATTAAAAAAATAAGAAAAATTTTGTTTCTAGGATATTCATATGATAAAATCGGTTTTCTTATTGAAATTTAGTGTCATTGCAAAGGTCAATTTATTATGATAAGTATTTAGGCTGCATGCGAAAATACTCTATCTCTAAATACATAATTAAGAAATGATCTTGTATCTTGTGAAATATTGACATTTTTGAAGATATAAGCTCATCCCAATGTTACACTCATCGAGACCTTTCATTTGAGTACCCACATCAATTTTTCATATATTTTATATATATTTATATATTTCATAAATACCATATATATAAAATATATAGAAATTGCCATGTGGGTACTCAAATGAAAGGTCTCGATGAGTGTAACATCGGGATGAGCTTATATCTTTAAAAATGTTAATAATTAAGAAATGACCTTGTATTTTGTCAATTATTGACTTTTTTGAAGATATAAGTTCATCCCGAAGTTACACTCATCGAGACTTTTCATTTGAGTACCCACATCAATTTTACAGATATTTTATATATTTACATATTTCACAAATACCATATATATAAAATATATAGAAATTGCCATATGGGTACTCAAATGAAAGGTCTCGATGAGTGCAACATCGGAATGAGCTTATATCTTTAAAAATGTCAATAATTAAGAAATGACTGTATTTTGTCAATTATTGACATTTTTGAAGATATAAGCTCACCCCGATATTACACTCATAGAGACCTTTCATTTAAGTACCCACATCAATTTTTCATATATTTTATATATTTATATATATGTATATATGAAAAATATATCAAAAATGCATGTGGGTACTCAAATGAAAGCTCTTGATGAGTGTAACATCGGGATGAGCTTATATCTTTAAAAATGTCAATATTTAGGAAAGTACAGTGCAATATAACAAAATTCATTATTTAATGAAGCAAAATTTTAATTTTTTATAGTTCACAAGTCACGGCAGTCACACAGTGACTGTAAGTTTACTTGTAATTAATAACAAGCAAAAAATATGAAGATATTTGACTTTCTTATTTTATTTTTCATATTATAATAAATTTAATAAAAATATTATGATACTTAAATTAGCAGATAAAAATTCTTGGAATTTTTATAATCAATTAATTATTATAAAAACTATATTTTTAAAAATTCGCACTTTTAATTTTTTTAAATTTCTTCATGTGAAAATTTTTTATTATAATTTAATTACTATAAAAAATTGTTAGATGTCTGTTAAATTTAGTATCATAAAAATCTAAAATTTCTTCAGTAAAGTTTTACTTAAATTAATAAATAATAAAAACGTACTTTAATGCCAATTCTTCTTTTCGTTTGTTTTCTAATTCTTGATCTAACGCAGAACTTGTATTGCTACGTGTCACTGTATTGATTATCATCCCCAGTGAATGAAAATTATTTATCTGTTATACAAATAAATTAACATGAGCATAAACACATAATTAATAATTAAAATGACTATGTTAAAAAAAAAAAAAAACTTACACTGTCATTGTCTTTAACAAGACTTTTACGGTTTTCATTTTTGCAATTAAGTGTTGCCTCTGGTGGCTCTCTCTGTATGGTTCCGCTCTTTATGTGCCAGTAGTAAGGGCCATCTTTGTCTGAAAAACAAACAAACAGATCTAATATCTTCATAAATAATTCAATGTGTGCAATGCTATGTTAAAAAACTCAATAAAAAAGTATTGTCCGGTAGTTTGCATGCAAACGAGATATCTCACGAGAGTTTTGATGAATCTTTCTGATTATTTTTTTATTTCAGATTCATGGAGATAAAATTCAGATGTAGAATCGCTTGTTTTATTTTTTTTAAAACAAAAATATTAATTTAAAATTTTATAAAATAAACATAATTTACCCTCGTGTTTTTCCCAACCAGCCGGCAAATTTTCATCCTTGTCCTCCGAATGCGGACTTTCTGACTCGTCAGGTTTTTCTTTAAAATTATTGTGGAGTTGGTTTGTTATATTTTGATCCTTGGGCTGTCTGCGTTTAACTGGGACAGCATAAAGATCGCTGTTAAGGCCATCTTCTACGTGAGGAACTCCGCCCATTTCTGTTAAGTCGTTATCAACTTTTTCACAGTAACTGAAATGAAAATAAAGATTAATTTATTACTAATATTATTAAGAAAATAAGAAAATTTTTGTTTTCAGAATAGTGATATGATAAAATCGGTTTTTTAGTGAAATTTAGTGTCATTACAAAGATCTTAACTTGAATTCATGCCTTTTCATTTCATTCTCACCGATAGTCAATTTATTATAAGTATTTAGGCTGCATTTGAAAATTCTCTAGATACATAATTAAGAAATTACCTTGTATCTTGTGAAATATTGACATTTTTAAAGATATAAGCTCATCCCGATGTTACACTCATCAAGACCTTTCATTTGAGTACCCACATCAATTTTTCATATATTTTATATATTTATATATTTCACAAATACCATATATATAAAATATATAGAAATTGCCATGTGGGTACTCAAATGAAAGGTCTCGATGAGTATAACATCGGGATGAGCTTATATCTTTAAAAATGTCAATAATTAGGAAATGACCTTGTACCTTGTCAACTATTGACATTTTTTGAAGATATAAGCTCACCCCGTTATTACACTCATCAGGACCTTTCATTTGAGTACCCACATCAATTTTCCATATATTTTATATATTTATATATATTATATATATATTATATATGTATATATGAAAAATATATCAAAAATGCATGTGGGTACTCAAATGAAAGCTCTTGATGAGTGTAACATCGCGATGAGCTTATATCTTAAAAAATATCATAAGTTGACAAAATACAATGTAATTTCTTAATTATTGACATTTTTAAAGATATAAGCTCATCCCGATGTTACACTCATCAAGACCTTTTATTTAAGTACCTACATCAATTTTTCATATATTTTATATATTTATAAATATAACATATATGTATATATGAAAAATATATCTAAAATGCATGTGGGTACTCAAATGAAAGCTCTTGATGAGTATAACATTAGGATGAGCTTATATCTTTAAAAACGTCAATAGTGAAGAAAGTACAGTGCAATTTAACAAAAGTCATTATTTAATAAAGCAAAATTTCAATTTTTCATAGTTTACGGCAGTTACATAGTGACTGCAAAGTTGCAGGTTAATATTTAATAGAATACGTTTCAACAAAATTAAATAATAAAGTGATAATGTTGAAATCCGATCAGAAGATAGTGAAATCGAGATATACTGCACAGTTATCAATGGTAGTAACATTAACAGTTGTCATGTCAGACAACCGGGAATATTAAGATCGTTAAATCTAACGAGTAAATCGATAATCAAACCTGGAGGATTGTGTAACGATTACATAAGTGTTTGATAGTTTAAACAATCTGTATGCGATTGATCACTATCAGGGTTATCGGCGTTTACCGTGCCGATTTAAATGACCAATTGAATCGAATTGGTGGTCCGTAGAGTAAGAGCTGTTCGGATATATCGGCCAGTAAGCGGGTAGGATACAAGTGAGCTTTTTCTGTTTTTCTAACTAACGAGTATTGTAGGTATTATACATGTACGTTACGAATTACGAATAGGTATTCAAGAGGACAAGTATTGATAGCGGAGAAAAGAGAGAATGGTCGAGCTACAAAAGTAGTACAACAGGTGAGTTGAGTGTTAAGTCCATACATGGATCATCAATGTCTATTCTGTTGTAAATCCCGGGTTAGACATTGTTTTATACAGATCTTGATTGTTGTTTAGATAATAAAAATTTTTATTGTAATTTTTTTATAAATAATTTCGGTTTGGTTGGACAAAAATAGAGGACAAATATTTTTTTTTTCTAAGGGGTCATATCATTCTATGGGGTTGTTATTTCCATCTGAAAGACCTTTTATATTCTATAAAAGCGTATTAACCTTTAGGTGAATCGGTTATTCTAACCCTAAAGGGGGTTTATTTTCTCGATTCTTTAAAACCTTAATAAAAGTATGAAAGCTTCAGAATTTTTGTTTTTAAATACAAATTGTAGATTTTTAAAATAAATTGAAGACTGAATTGTGAAGTTTTTTTAAATATATCGAATTATTTCTTCTTTTTAAATAATATTAATTGTGATTAAGGAGGCATCGTGAAAAATCACATTTCTTACTACAATACAATATTTTTCAATTTTTTAATACTCGTACTTTTAAGTGTCCTCTATACGAATAAAATTTTTTTTCAACAGTCCTTGCGGTGCTAATTTTTGAAATATTAGCAATTAAAAATCGTACATCTAACATGTCTTCCCTATCCTGACCGTAGTTAGAATGAAAATTTTATTGAATAACAACCATACTTTTCTTAGGATTTTTTTGAAAAACTGAGAATATTTAATTGAAGTTTTAATAAGTATCTTTTCTCAAAAATAACATAGAGCGATATTCATTTTTTTATAAAAAATTTTTGAAGTTAGCGACTTTCGATATTTTACGTGAGCAGAAGTAAGTGAGCAATAGTCTGTAAAGAGAGGCAGTTCTAGTGCGTAAGAAAGAAACTAATAGCCATAACTTATTGGTGTCTTTATTTGCCGTGATACCTCCTTAAATTTCAATTCTCAGATAATAAATTAATATATCTAGAAGATATATAAACACTGAAAAATATTAATTGATATTTGCTTCGAAAAGCTGGAAGATAAATTTAATATTAATGCAAAATATTAATTACATAAAATAAATTGAGTAATTTAAAAAGCACATTAATTAATGCATAATTTTTGCGGATAAAAAATTTTATCTTTGCAGATTGTATAAAATATTTACTAATGATTAGCTTTCGTAAAAGAAGAAATAAAAGTGATTTTTTTATACATTTACTTAATTAGGGTGTCAGATTCAATAGATCGTTATCTAGCGCAAGGTTGCAAAATTTAATTGTTAATATATTATTTCCTCACAGTAATATATTATGAATAAAACAATATAAACATGAATTACTATTCGATTTTACACTGTCGACATTTATTCATCCCTTGCCATTAATATTGCAATTATTCATACATAATCAAACTCACATTTACAAATTCGATTGTATATATTACTAACATCTACTTTTATTTAAAAATAATAATGATCAATTGAATCTGATACTTTGAACTTATAATTTTCAAACATATTAATCAATAATAATAAATTATTAATATCTTCACCTTTAATCAAGGATAAAAACAAATAAAAATAATCAATATTAATCAACAATAATCAGCTTAAAAATTTAACTACATAAAAATATAATAATTACTTTAATTAAAAAATAACCAATTATTTACATGATACTACAGCGACCAATACATCGATACATTGCAAATAAATAAATAAATAAATATTTACAATAATAAGCATTACATTGAAAAAAAAAAATAATTTGAATTAAGATGATAAATTTCTTCAAAATTATTTTCTTAATTCAAATTAATTTTTTTTCTATGTGTAATTAAATAAATATAAAATTGGGACTTTACTGTCAGTACGATTTTTATTAATAAGTACGTACTTTCTGACGAGGTCAGAATCATCGGCATCGAGGGTCGCGGGTGGATTTGACAGGGCCTTAGATGATGATCGAGGATTCCCGTTGAGGTTATCATCAACCAGCGTCGACTCAGCTACCTCCGCACCCTCGCTGCCATACCTGAATCACGTTTATATATAATTTGTGTTATATATTTGTATAACTTTCAATAGTTCTAATAGTTCTTTTTTATTTAGAAGAAAAAAAAAATAAAAATAAAAATAGTTCAAGTTGAGCAGAACCCGAGTGAATTAAAATTAAAAAGTGTTTGCATATGCCGTCTTCTTGGCACTTGAATCTTTTAGATATGTAAGAGCGTTCAGACAGGATAAAGTGCTTACAGATAAATGTACCAGTTTAATTAACGGTGGTAGAACCGAGCCAACACCAGTTATAGCTTACAGTACGCGCAACTTAGTACACACTCGCTAACCAATGCTCTGAGGATTAACAGCACTCGCTTTTTCCTCCAATGCCGACAACAAATTTAACTTTTTTTTGTGATTTATTATTATAATTATATTTGTGTGAAAAAAATTACATTCAGAAAAGAAGAATATACTGTTCAAAATTAATTTATTAGATCATTTTAATTATTTGATAAATTTTTTTGGATATTAATTTTAAATTTATCATTTTTATAAATTTTTGTGAATTATAATAATAATAATAATAATAATAATAATAATAATTATTATTGTCATCTATATTATTAAGAGAATAAGAAAAATTTTGTATTTAGGATATTTATATGATAAAATCGCTTTTTTAAAATTAAATTTAGTGTCATTGCAAAGATCTTGATTTGAATTTGTACCTTTTCAAGGGTTTATATCATTCTCACGGATAATCAATTTATTATGATGTATTTAGACTGCATTCGAAAACCCTCTAGACACATAATTAAGAAATGACCTTGTATCTTGTACATTATTGACATTTTTAATGATATAAGCTCATCCCGTCATTACACTCATTGAGACCTTTTATTTGAGTACCCACATCAATTTTTCATATATTTATATGTATTATATATATGTATATAGAGCGGCATGATGGCCGAGCGGGTTAAGTCATTATTCCGTTAGTTCGCTCGCACATCATGCCGTGAGGCGAGGGTTCGAGCCCCGACAGTTGTTCGAATAGTTCCAACACCAACCGTCGGGGGTCGCTCCGGTAGCCGAACTGTACTGGCATGGGTTTTTTCTGTGGTTTCCCCATCGCCACTATTCCAACAACCGATAGAAAGGGGTGAGGAATAGGGTAAATACAGTACAGAAAGCACAAGTCGGTCCACAGCCGCGTGATAATAATAAAGAGTTAAGTATACAAATGTGCGAAAAATAAGGTTGATTATGTAGTGAAAATACAGGAGTGAAAAGAGGATGTGCTGGGGTCCAAAAAAGCGTTGAATAAACAAGGACAGTATAAAAACACAGGACGGTGGCGCACTCGCGGAATGCGACAGCTACCATCTACCCAGCCTTGTAAAAACCAAGAACGGTACAAGTAAAAATCGAAATAAATATATGTGTATATATGAAAAATATATCTTTAAAATATATTATTATTATTATTATTATGCTTTACTTGTACTCCTCTCGGTTTTTACAAGGCTGATTCCTCTTTTTCTTCTAGCTCTACGCTTTTTCTATTTCTCATATTGGACCTCAGCAAGTCCCACCCGACACTTCATTTTTATTTTAATTTTTTGCGGCTGTGGACCAATTTGTGCTTTCTGTGCCGTATTCACCCTGAACCTCACCTCTCAGGCTGTTGGAACAGAACCATGGGGAAACCACAGAGAAAACCCATGATAGTACAGTCGGAGCTGGGCTAAGTCTACAGTGATTGATAAGAAACTCTTCTTTATCGACCACTGGAGCATTAGGCCCCTCTCCTAGTGTGCAGAGATCCCTCGCGCTTACCAACGCCGACTAGAGTGGTCACCCATTCAAGTTGTTGCTTAAATGGGTAATCACCCAAGTCAGACGTGTGCCGCCCGGCTATCTCTGCCACTTTCAGAGGCTGGCAACGTAACGCACATATTTTTATTTATAATCACTGAAAAATAGTGGTGCGAGTCGGGATCGAACCCGGGTCCCACTCTTTCGAAAAGAGGGCACCGAGCCGACTAGGCTATTGCCAGCCTTATCTTTAAAATATATAAAAAATATATCTTTAAAATATATATCATATATATGTATATATGAAAAATATATCAAAAATGCATGTGGGTACTCAAATGAAAGCTCTTGCCAAGTGTAACATCGGGGTGAGCTTATATTTTAAAAAACGTCAATATTTAAGAAAGTACAGTGCAATTTAACATAATTAAGAAATCACCTTGAATCTTGTGAACTATTGATATTTTTAAAGATATAAGCTCATCTTGATATTACACTCATCAAGACTTTTCATTTGAGTACCCACATCAATATTTCATATATTTATATATATTATTATTATAATATTATATATATATGTCTATATAAAAAATATATCAAAAATGCATGTGGGTATTTAAATGAAAGCTCTTGATAAGTATAACATCGGGATGAGGTAATATCTTTAAAAACTTCAATATTTAAAAAAATACAATGCAATTTGACAAAAGTCATTATTTAATAAAACAAAATTTGTTTATTTATAGTTCACAAGTCACGGCAGTCACATAGTGACTGCAAGGTTGCTATTTATTACTATTATAAATATGAATATACAAAAAAATTACATTAGAAAAGAAGAATATAATGTTAAAAATAAATTTATGTTTATAATTTTAATTATTTAATACAAATTTTAAATTTATTATTTGTATAAATTTATATAATGCAAAATTTTTTATTGGCATAATATAATTTTGTTTACCTTCCTGAAAGGTATGCTAAGTATCAAACGAACAATAAAATATGAAACATGTACTCGAAACCTTCAACAGTTACCGTCGTTTGTCAATTCATCCTTGAACTTTATATACACGATAATGTTATTCATAAAAATATAACATATTCATTGGATTATTATTATTTATTATAATCCAAGATATTAAATATTATTCCTTTTATCAAGTTATTGAATTTTTCAAATCTCTTGAAAAATATTTATCCTACTATTCTATATTATATAATGTACAGTACTTTAATATTCTTGTCTCGATAGTTGCTTAAAATGTTTTTGAATACGAGGTCAGCGCAGGGACTAAATTACCCCTCGATCAGCTGTAATTGTAACACGTGTCGGTGTTTTACTTAAAACTTTCAATATGATATTGTAAAATTTTTTAATTAAGCCGTGAAACTATTTAAAAAACATTTCTTCTCTCTGAAAAATTTTTCCGCATTCTATATAAAATACCGGCGGTCATTTCAAGTGTAATGGTACAGTTTTATAATTTATAATTTGAATAGAAAAAATTGCTTTGCATTCAAAAACAGCCGCACAATTCAGAATAATAAACTTAAATATTCTTTTGAATTAAATAAATTTTTTCGTTTTAAAAGCGAGCTTTTATTCTTCCTTAAATTTTTTCATTATAATTAGAAATATAATTACTGTCGAAGAAAAGTTTAATTAATTTTTTTTTAATCCAATTTATTAAGCAGCAAAATTTTAAAAACTGAATTTTTTTCATTTTAAATAAACAATTTTATTTTTATAAATATTCTCAATTTTTATCAATTCATCAAAATTTATTATACATCACAAATTAATATAAAATCCAGCTAGTGCGCGAAAAATTTTTAGACATTCTACCGCAAGTTCCCGAGTTCAATTCCCAGCTTGAGCATTTTAATATTTCCCTCGATACAATTTTTATTTTACATAATAAAAATATTATTTCTTCTCACTTTTATTGAAATAAATAAATTAATCTTAAATTTCCATAATATACACTAAAATATTTATTATTATTTTGATTATTTCATCTATACTTTATATGTATAAAATAGCAAGCCGTCGAAAGCGTGGGCGTCGGTAATGGTCTTGGTTGTATTGGCGTAGTCGGGACGACGCTCGTTCGATCAATACACGCGGCACCGGCGCAACCCCACTTTTATAATAGTAAACCCCTCTATGTATTTCGGAGTTGCCCTGCGGCCCCAGTGGTCCCCACGGCAACAGTCTTACTCTTCTCGGTATACTAGTTCGCTCTTATTATAATATTATACATACATATAATACATATGTACGTTCTGTAGATCTCTTCGCCCTAACTTACTCACAAGCTCTTACATTCCTCCTTCTACTTCTGCTTCTATCTTGTACTTTGCCAAGGATGAAACTTGGATGATAGTGACAGAGCGATAAACAAGGAAACAGAGAGACTACTCCTGACTTTACAGACTACTCGTCTTTCACAACGCGCTTACAGCCAAAGGGTAATTAAGTTTATGCTGATTTGCCACCCTTCGATCCAACCAACTCCCGACACTCGTCAGAGTCGCCTCCGATGGATGGATATATGTCTTCGGGGACTTTATTTATAATTGTACTGTTCACTAACTGTATAACAAAAGTACTTGTTATTTTCTAAGAAATTTACTAATGTTATTTATTAAACCTTGTAATTTATTGATTAATAATTGAAATTATGTTAAAACTTTATAAAAATTATTAATAATTTTTTTATACATTTCTTCTTTACAAAAAATTTTTTTTGTTACTTTCAATAGTTAAATTTTTATTTGTAATTGTATAAAAACTTAATTGTTTAAAAATATAAAATATCAAAAATTTTTGGGTAAATAATTTTTTTATACATTTCTTCTTTACAAAACTTTTTTTTTATCTTCAGTAATTTAATTTTTGTACTTGTATAAAAATTTTTATTTAAAATAAAAGTTACTTAATTATATAAACTTGCAAGAGTTCTTTTTATCTTTGTCTAATTAGTTATATTAATTCAAAGTTAAAACTTCTTAAGATTGTAATAAAAAGATTATTTCAACAAGATATCTCTTATTTCTTCTGATTTATGATAATGTATCAAGAAATTTCTATTGAATAAAAAAAATGCGAATAAGAAAGAAGAAATAACGGCAAAAGGTTGAAAGTTATGTCGATTGGAAAATATTATATTATTTATATAATAAATGCGAGAGACGTAAGAAGAATAAAATTTTATGAGAAATATTTATACAAAAAATCGAAAGAAGAAATGCAAATATAGTTAATACTAAAATACATCTAATAAATTATTGTAAACAATTTTTCAATATAATTTAACATTTCTTCACGATAATTTATTTAAAGAGAATAAAAAAAGTGTAAGATGTCAGTAAACTTTCCGCATTTAGGTAATGAGTCACCCGACAAGAGAAGAAATGGGGAGTTTCTTTTGACGAATGGTGACACAAAAAATGTTTGTTAACTCATTGTATATTTATTACTGGATAAAACAGTTTTAAAGTGTCACGGTGATACTTTTTTATTAATATTGTTTCTTGATATCCTGCGGTGTCATTTTTAATTTTTATTTCTTCATTAATAAAAATTTTTTTTAATCAATAATTGATTACTAATTGCAACCATTGAATAATAATAAAAATAATTAAAACAATTGATAGCTAATTAATAAAAAGAAGAAATAAAAAGAAACTGATTATTCAATTTCAAGTGTTACATTTCTTCCTTAACCCGATGACTTGTAAGCGGAACCTATTTATTGATCATAAATATATAAATATATATGTATATGTATATATATATATATATATATATATATATATATATATATATATATATATATATATATGCTGCATATATATATGCTATATATATATATATATATATATATATATATATATAATTTAAGGATGACATTTTATTATTATAAATATAAATAAAACTCACAGTCAGCTACCGGCACTTGAATTATTAGCAACTATCGAAATCCGCGGCATTAATTCAACTTGCACTAAACTTTGATTGTTGTTCATTATATTAATACCCTTATATTTTTTTACCAATATACAATGATTAAAAAAAATATATGTCAATCTATCACGGAAAAATTTCCATTAATTTTTTATCTATATATGTATACAGCTAATTACATATAAATATCGGTAACAACGACTGCTCGACAGCCGGAGAAAGACTAAAGTATTTGACGGAGAATATCGAGCTTTCGGTACAACTCGGCTTTGTTCGGGTGGATTCGTTACACCTGATGACGTCATCATGCCGCACCATATCACATATTTCAACTACTGGAAATCCTCCAGTGTCTGTACTTGTATAAGTACATAAATAGTCACATCATCTTCATGTACACACTCAACTAAAATGTTTGTAATCGTTACTTTATTGCTGATATTAATTTTATAAATGAAGAAAACAAATTATGATTGCAAAAGAGCATCAAGAGTACTTGAGCGATAATTGACGCCGCTTGACATTATTTTCATGCTACAAGCAGGTGAAGCAAATATGACGCTAAAATTAATAAACACTTGATCACTTTTTAATTTAAAAAGAAATTTAGTGTTTAAATTAGTTTTATTTTAAAAATAATCAGGTGATAAATCAATTAGCATAAGTATAGGTTAGATTTTTTTATTATAAAAACATTCGATGCAAATATTTATCGGTTATAAATTGACATTTTTTTTTTAGGTTAAAATCAAATATAATAATGAAGACTATAAAAGAAGAAACAATTAATAAAAAAAGGTGATTATTAAATGAAGGTAATATTTAGATCTTAGTCAATGAATAACAATAAATGATTATGAAAATTAAATTAGCTGACATTTGAAAATTTTGATAATTTATTTTATTGAAAAATAATTTTTAAAAAATTAAAACAAATATTTTCACATGAAGAAAATTTTAAAAATTATCCGTGGAATTTTTTAATAATAATTTTTTAGTTCTAATTTTTAATTAATAAAAATAATCAAAAATTTTTGAGCGTCGGCTAACTTAAATTTCATTAAATGATTAGGTTATTTAAGATCCGTGATTTATTTAATGTCTAAATTATATCAAAATCCGCAACGCTTCGTTCTCTGATAGGATTTAGTTTTATTTAATAAGATTTAATAACAGATACTAAATGATTTAATAACAAATCTTTCATTACCAAATATTTAGTAATAGGTACTAAATCATTTATTAAAGCCCATTTAGTTCCACCAAATAAATATTTAGTAGTATTTAATAAATTATTTATTGGTACCCAATAAATCGTTTATTGGTATCAAAGAAATTAATTTTTTAATTAATTTTAACGTGTAACCTAACTTTTTAATTTAAAATAAATAAAAATAATTAAAATAAATAATTTTAAGTAAAAATATAAGGTATTATAAAGAAGAGAATCTCATCAAATTATATATTTTTGTTTGAGACATTTATAAAATTTAAAATTAAACAAGTTTTTAACATATCAATAATAGGCAAATTGAAAAATGTAAACTAAACTCCACTGAGAAAAGACATAAACAGAAGACATTTATTGGGAGTATGTGTGTTTTTAAAGGTTTGATAAATCTTCTAAAATCGAGCTGAATAAAATAATCTGAGTTATTTAATAGGTTATGTATCACATAAACATTGGAATTAAAGCATAGCCATCTACCGACAATACTTGCCAAAGAAATATTTAGTACCTGTTACTAAATATTATTTAGTGGAAATGAATATTTATTTCCATGTAATAAGGCTTTGTTCATATAAAGAAATCAATTATTAAACTGTAACAAATAATATTGATGGGTACAAAATATTTGTTTCTCCCAAATATATGAATAAAAATTTTGTTACTAAATAAGTTTAGTACTCCGGACTAAATCCTTCTATCAGTTTTGATAATCTCAACTTCATCAGAAGTTTTTGAGTGAATTTATACACAGAAAAAAAAATTAATTTGATTCAAGAGAAAAATTCTTAAACCAAGAAAATAATTTTGAAGAGTTTCGTTGTCTTGAATAAAAATAAAAATTTCTTGAATCAAGTAAAATTTATTTAGACCAAGAAGAATTTCTTAATTTAAGAATTTTTCTATTCAAGTCAAGAAAAGAAAGTTCTTCAAAATTATTTACTTGATTCAAGTAAATTTTTTTTTCTGTGTATAGACATCAAAATCCAAATCAAACTGCGCTCTATTACAGTCGCATGGAATACACTGATCAGTAAATTAAATTTTATCCACTTGTTCAAAAAGTTAAGGCTTAATTAATAATTGTCGTTTGAAAATATGACAAGTATTTTCAACAATAATAGATTAATATTATTACTCAATATATACACTATTTTCGACCGTGTGTCTAACCTTAGATTTTGTCCAAAACATATTGGTTGTAATTATTAAACTTGGTTGAGAATAATTGATAAAATGGTTCTTATGAATACCTAAATTTAAATTTTATATATTAATTTTAGATATTGGTATTTGCTATAAGATTGTTGAGGGTGATAAATTTGCAGCAAAAAAAAATATATTTTTGTGAAATATATTCCAATATTGATCTGAATAAGGAACCGAATAATTTAAGAATTTTTTGTATAACAATATATATGCTTATCACGTATATAGCGAATGATACTGGGACTTTCAGTATTGGAACAGCCATAATCTAGGTGGTTATTCAGGAAAAAGAAACTCTGGATATTTGTATTCCAAACAAACAAAGGAAGGTTATATAGGTAAAAAAATACACGGACAGGAAAAAAAAATCTGGTGTATTACGGGCAGCGCAAAAATTTTCACTGCTTTCTGGTATTCTGAATAGCTTCGGAGTGTTTGAAAATAAACGGTTGACATTGAATGAAAATTTGATTTTAAAATTCAAAGTATTGAAGATAACTCGCGTACTCTTAAAAATTTTCAATTTTCTCTGAGGGTGACTTGGAAAATAAAAAGTTGAACTGACATTTGTATTCCTGGAAGAAATTTGGCCGATAGATGTTGGTACAGTGGTACCGGCGGCAATAGCACACATGTGGCCTCATTGTTTGTTAACACGTAGGTTTTCTTTTCTGGTGTATAAGTATGTATGTACAGAGGAGCCGGAGGAATGAGTACATAGACTTGAGCAAAATTCAAGCACTTTGACGACGGTAATACACACGAGAAAGGCTACATGTATTCCCCAGTGCGCATAAATGTTAGACCCTCGTTGTTTTCAATGCTCTGTGGATTACGTCTTTGGCAAGATTTTCGTCGGGGGCTGAAATAAAATAGATCCCAGAAATTGCCTCTTCACGTGTTATGACTGGAAAAATAATTTTTTCGATAAAAATATTTGATAAACTTCGTTTATTTTATTTAGTTGGTTCCATTAATGCAAATGAATTAATTAATATAATTCAATTATTGACTCTAAACTAATATAAAAATATCTGGTTGACTAAAAAGTTTTATAGGTCGACAGTTTTTACGCAAAAATAATTATCTGTAAAAGAGCGATATCATAAACTTTCACACCAGCAATAACGAAACCCAGTAAATAAATGCATATATCACCTAGGTCATTTACTCCCAGTAATGGGATGTTGCAAATCCCAGCGCGCAATAATATACGTGAATTATTTTCGAGCTCTATGGGCGTAAGTTTGTTGCCAGTAAAAATTTCAACGCAATAATGAAACTAATACCCAAGAAAAAAAAAATAAGAACTATCAATCCGTTATTTTGGCAAAATAAATCCCGGAAAAAATTTTAAAGTTATGAAAAATTCATATTATTTCATAAACTTTTTTTTTTTAATTTTTTTTATTTTAATTTATTTGAAGTCGCATCAACTCCATAAGGTTATTAGCGACTACTATTTTACAAATACATATGTTAATTTCCAAGAATTTTTTTAAATTTTATTTACAAGAATAACATAAGTTGATTATCATTATTGAAACATGGGTAAAATCTCTATTTTATTATCTTTAATTAGTTTTATGATTTTGGGAATACTGTCGGTTCATTAAAATTATTATAAAATAAAAATTATAATATTAATAATAATATTTTTTTTTGTAACAAAAAATGGAGCGATCATTCTAGGGGTGCTTGTTTTTCAGGAAAATTGTGGGTGTAATACAATTATTATTATTTTTATTTTATAAAAATTTTAATGAAATAATATGAATTTTTCATAACTTTAAAATTTTTTCCGAGTCTATTTTTTCCGATTATCTGGCAAAATTAACTAATAGTGGTGATGATACTGAATTTAAAAGACATCTAAATATTTTTTAGTTTCATGACAATTAAATTATAATGATAAAAATTTTGCAAAGAAATTCCAGAAGTAGAAATTTAAGGAAATTATGAGTGCGTGTTTTTTAAAATATTTTTTTTATATTAATTGATTTGTTGTAAAAAATTAAAAAATTATTAGATGTCTGCTAATTTCAGTATCATATGATAATGATTTTTTTTTCTCGAAAAAATTTAATGAAAGCTTAATTAATTTTATAATCAATAAACCGAATTAGTGGTTCAAGATAAAATCTTTGTTGATCTAATCTTTAATCTTAATGAACTTTTCTCGCAATTGCAACGTGTATTTGTGTCTTATAGCGCCGCCCAGTTTAACGACCGAGACAGATGACCGAGCTAGTGTTCAAGAAAGCAAGGAACGAGAAATTAAGTAAAGCTTACATCTATGACATGAAGTTTTTCTCTCGTAAACGACGTGTCCCAAGGAAATGAAATTGCCCTTTGACGATTAGACGTAGCAGTTACTTCTGTGCGTATGTGTACGAGGATTATATATTATGTCTCGGAAGTATTAAACTTTTATAGTTTTACTCGACCATAAATTTTATTGGTTATACAGTTAAAGTTATTTACAGCTTGTTTTTCGCCAATTTCGTTTTGTATCTTCTATGAATTAAGATGTTTGTCCCTACATGGATCTAATATGTAATATCTTTCCAGAAAAAAATCCGATATATGAAGCAAGAAATTCCAATCTCAATATTATACTCAATACCAGATCGTAAAATTGGCAGGTAAGTTCAAATCAACTAGAACTCTTCTGACATTTGATTCATAAACTTTTTCTTCTTTATTTTAAGGTTTTAGTTGTTTTCTCTGGCAGATACGGCTATCAGACGATAAACCGACAAGCATTTCCTTAATTGGATTTTTATGCTCGGATTCTTGCCATCCGTCACTCGACGACAATGTGCTATCGCCAGTCGGAATAGAATGTCTACGTGCCTTCATGATATCCTCTGTAATTTATACCTCGGAAGCGTGCTTGCAGTGACACTGGTAAGGATACCTAAAGAACTTCACGAATTATTCTAATCGACTACAGATAATAATAAAAGCCCTTTTAAATTCGAGTTTATCTAACATTTTATAGATAGTACAACAATACTTTATCCATTTAGCGGAAAATTAGTTGATAATCTTGTTTGTAACAAGAAAAAAATTTTTTTAAAAAAAGTGCACGGCTCATAATGCTCATCTAATTATGAAATATTAAAAAAAAAAAAATAAAATAAAAAATAAAACATAAGTCGTTCAAAATTAGTTGCCGGAAAAACAGCTGTACTAGGAAGGTAATGGCGCAGGCGCTCCTGGTGGAATAAATGTACATAATATGTATAAACATTTCACCATCCATGTAAATTTTACATGGATATATATATAGATATACAGTCTTCTGGCTTTTTTATTTTGTTAATTGTACATTAATGACACTGAATTAGCTAACCATTTGCATTCGGTGATCTACAATTCTCCTAAAGAATTAAAAAAAAAAAAATTTACTTAATTGATGCATTTTTTCGCAAGTTATAGTGTTTTCAGAGTTTCATACATGACGGACAGGAAAATTTTTTGACCTATTTTGATGTTTTTTTCCATTTCTAGTGCACTAAATCAATTTTTGAAAAGTGTCAAATTAATCTCCATTAAATTATCTTGACAATAGTATGCAAAATATCTTGATTCCGTGAACTAACAAGACTATAATAATGAAAATAGTTGCCGAAATGAGACGAAAAAAATTTTTCGATCGTAAAGCACTTTGATGCTTCGCATCATGAGTCGTGTAATACACAGTAAAAAATTTTTCATCGTTGTGTAAAGTGTAAAAATTTTTGTGTAGAATATTACACTCTAGTGTGTAGAATTTCACATTCTCATGTGTTAATTTAACACACTAGAATGTTGAATTAACATTAATTTTTGTAAAAATAGTCAGTAACACAAATATTTGTGTTAAATTTGACGGAAATTTTTTACTGTGTATATTTTTACATTGAAAAAAAAATTAACTTGATTTGAGAGAAAAATTCTTGAACCAAGAAAATAATTTTGAAGAGGATAATTTTTTTGAATCAAGACAAAAATTCTTGAATCAAGTAAAATTTCTTTAAATTAAGAAAAATTAATTAGTTCAAAAATTTTTCTACTCAAATCAAGAAGATTGTTCTTTAAAATTACATACTTGATTCAAGAACATTTTTTTTTCTGTGTAGAAGTAGATTTTTTAAATTAAAACCCACGAAGGTCAGGTGATGCTGATTTTAGTATAATAAAAAAAAAATGTTTATCTTTTTTTAGATTTAATGATGTTTGTTCCGACAATGAAGGCCCCAGTTGTTTGTGAATGTGAACAAGGTAATTTAATGACAATGAAAACGTGTTTCTTCACCCTTAAATATGAGTTTAATTAAAACTTACCCAAGATTGTGGTTGGCGGTATTGTCTGGTGTTTCAGCGGTGACTGAATTTTGAGTTAAAGGACCTTGGGTTACGTCGACGCCCATGCTTTCAAGATCAAGTGTGGCGTAAGTTCTTCGTGCGTGTCTCGTACCACCGCCACCACCGTCTCCACCTCCGCCACCGTTTACGATCCCCGTGACCATTTCTTCTCTTCTGGCTCCACTGACCACTAAATCTTGATAGAATTCGTCGAAGAGTGAATTTTCCGTACCATTACTGTTCAATGCGTCATCGAAGCGAGCTGATTCAAGATGGTAGTTTGGATTTTCGAATGACAAAAGCCCGTTTTCTGTAAGTACAAAAAATATACTAATTAGTAAATATATAAATAGGCTTGATAACGACAATGAGTAATGAGCAATAAGCAGCAAGCTGGATAATTAGGGCAGCTAATTAAATTCTGATATTTTATTCGAAAATGTCGTTATTATAATATCAGTAGAATATAATTATGGAATAAAATAATTGGTAGGGAATTGATGTTGCATAAGTAAGGTTCCAATCTATTGATTATCTAGCTAAGCACGTAAATTTTTTATTTTGTTCAGTTATCCATATCGATTTCTTTACTAGCGTACTATAGTAACCCGGGTGGATGAGCTTTTAAAACTATTTCAAAATGGCGTTTAGAGTAATGGCCGAAGGAGGCCAAAGACGCTGTCAAATTAGATTTTATACACTGACATACACTTTTATCGTTTAAAATTATTAACTTGCTCTGCATATATTTATACTTGTTCTTTCCTCTTTTTATAACTCAATAGCTGTCTCATAAAATTATATTATTTCTGAAAAAAATTTATTCTTCCTTACAAGCACACTTGAAGAATTTTTTTTATTTTAATATTTTATATCCTTTGAACTATAGTGGATAAAAATCTTCATTTTAATTTTTAATTTTTTGAAGGAAATTTTTTTTTTGAAAATTTTGACATATTTTTTTTTGAGAAATACATAAAAAAATAAAAAATTAAACAAAAAAGTTGATTATCACAATTTTAACAAATTTTCAAAAAAATTTATAAATTTTATAGAAAATTGTGATATTCAACTTTTTTTTTTTAATTGTTCCTTTTTTTATGTACTTTTAAAAAAAAAAAAAATATATTAAAAACATAAAAAAAAGATAAAATAGAAATTTTATCCA
This sequence comes from Cotesia glomerata, assembly GCF_020080835.1. Lineage (NCBI taxonomy): Eukaryota > Metazoa > Arthropoda > Insecta > Hymenoptera > Braconidae > Cotesia > Cotesia glomerata. The sequence continues at coordinate 26,878,191 of NC_058160.1, forward strand.
AAAACATGAGCCAAAATTTTTTCCAACTTTTGAAAGCAAAAAATTTTTTATCATAAATGTATCGTAAAAATAAGCAGAATAAAAAAAATTAAAAAATGTTAATTTTTCACCTAGATATGGCCAAAAATAAGGTGAACCCCATTTGTAAATAATTATCATAAATTTTATTCTTATGAAAATAATTTCATAATTTGTTTCAAATTTTAAATGACAAAAAATCAACAAATTCATTTATCTTACCGCCGAATATATTTTTTTACAAAACCATTTATGTTAAATTTATTATTTAAATTTGCATATTTCTTCATTACACCTTAAAGTATATGGTTCGGTAAATTTACCGTAATTACACTTAGTCTTTACCGCCTTCCTGTCAGAGGAAGAAGATATTAACCTCGAGGTACCCGTACATTAAGAAAATTGAGCTACATTTCTAGTTCACGTGTAGTTTGACTAAACAATTGATGGTTCTTTGTTGTTGTTTGTTGTTGCTGTATAACAAAGTGAATAAGGTGGGCTAAAGAGATTACAAAAGTGCCAGTATAAAAATCTAACACTGTAAACACATTAACGTCACTTTAAAAGTCAAGAGAAAAGTTTCGAGACAGCGATAAAGCTCGTACTCTTGCTCTCGCTCTGTCGTAGTAATTACAACGTGCCCTGGGAACATAAAAATTTTTCTTGCGCCTTCTCGTTAATTTTCTTTTCCGCCAGTCTGCAGTCAACTCGAGAGCTGATATCACGTTTCCACTCTCTTTCCCATTTATAAGCTTTTGTGAAATAAATCTTTATGATTCGCTTGTATTTTAGTCTGAGAAAACAACTAATTATAATTATAACTAATAACTACTTCAAACATAAACAAAAGTGTTTTACTTAGTGGTTCAAAGATGTGTGTTCTAAACTAACAGACAAACATTAGTATCAACATTTATGTTCAACTGAATTATTGATCGAAGAAACATAAAAGTAAGTGAGTGATTTTATTGCCGTTAGCAAGGTAAGAGTGAATTTATTTTTTAGTAAACGACAGAGTAATAAAAATAATAATTTCTTATTATCATCAGATATTAACTTCCTTTCTTATTTACAGATCGTAACTCGCAACTCAAATATTTCAACCAGAAGCCAGAAGCAAAGCTGAAATGTGAATTAGAGTTTATGATGATGCAGGAAAGTAAACTTATATTATATTGTACTTAATGTGATATATAGTCACGGTATGTTTTATTAATAATTATAAATCATATTTAATAAGCTATCAGTTATCTGTCAACTGTAAATTTTTTATTTTTTGTTAGATATTATATCATACACACAGAGAAAAAAAATGTTCTTGAATCAAGTATATAATTTGGAAGAACTTAATATTCTTGATTTGAGTAGAAAAATTCTTGATTAAAGAATATTTTTCTTGATTAAAGAAAATTTTGATTCAATAATTTTTCGTCTTGATTCAAGACAATTACCCTCTTCAAAATTATATTCTTAGTTCAAGAATTTTTCTTTTGAATCAAGTTAATTTTTTTTTCAGTGCAGAAAAAAAATTAACTTTATGACACCAAAAAGGATGATTATTTGGCCAACAGATTTTGCAAGGGCTTGATTTAGATCACGCTGGCGCTAAAATGAAGCCGTTAGTGCCTGAAAAAGTAACGAATCCCAAAAGTACTTCGAAACCAATGACGGTAAAGGATGAGGATTTGGATTTGGATCTCGAGCTTGATGAAAATATCTTCACTGTAAGATAAATTACTTTTTTATTTTATTTATTTTCAGGTCCATTAATATATTTAAACTAAATATATCAATTACAAATACATCTACTTTCGCATATATTATTCTGGGGATTAAAATGTATTATTTTACAATTATGGAATTAATTATACTTATGTAAACATTCGTAATAGATTTTTCTGATAGATTTATTACATTAAATGATATTTAATATAATAGTACACGGAAAAAGTAAACTGTAATAAATAATAGTCGATTTATAATAAGTAATGATCAACTGGAAAAAATTACCATTTCAAACAGTAAAATCCTGATTTTAACAATCACTTTATAATATTTATCATTTAAGTGCTACAATTTATTATTTACATGGAAGAAAATACTATTTCAAACAGTAATATTCGCTATGTGAAAGTCGAAAATGTTAAAGTATAATTATTAAGAATTTTGAATTTGATATTTATCATTTCGTATCTAAAAAATGATCGCATGATATGTAAAAAATATAAACTACAGTTACTAAATTTTTATACAAGCAACGTCAATATTTACAAAGTAAAATGGTAAATTTTAAACAAAACGCTAAAAATCAAACTATAATTATTGATTTGCTTGGACTGGTAAAATATATATTTTAAGAGTAGAATTTTTATCTTTTCAAAAGTTAAATTCTCCGAGTGTGAGACCTTCCCCTTCTACTCATAGTATAGACTATATATTGAAACGGCAATTTTTACTGTTTGAAACTGTAATTTTTTAAGATGAGAGAGTCGTTATTTACTATAGTGACAGTTACTAATCACATTTTTGATATTAAATTATAAATTGTGGATTTTACACTTTCTACATTAAGTTTTATAATATATTTACATTTTTGCTACCCCGATGTCTGCTGTACCACACAGTAAAAAATTATTCGTCATTGTGTAAAGTGTAAAAATTTTTGTGTAGAATATTACCCTCAATTGTTTAGAATTTCATATTCTCATATGTTGATTTAACACAGTAGAATGTTAAATTAACATTCGTTTGTGTAAAAACAATCAGTAACACAAATATTTGTGTTAAATTTGACGAAAATTTTTTTTACTGTGCATTAGAAACTATAAAAATTAACCAGAATCCGAATGAATTTTACAGTTTACTTTTTTCCGTGAAGATGAAGTTCTTCAAAATCATTTACTTGATTCAAGTAAATTTATTTTCTGTGGAGCTCATAGAACAGTAAAGTGTAATATGAATTTGGCTATTCTATATCCAGCGATATTAATCGAGGTATAGGTAGATGGTTTTGGAGATGCAAAATAGTGAACAAGGGTAAAAGGAAGGAAGGAAGGAAGGAAGGAATAATCGACCTAGCTGTGTTGTTTTCAGTTTATATTGGCATTGTTATTCAGTAATACCGAAATTAAGTTGCCCTACGCGGTACACATACACTGTTTGATAGTAGAAATAACAAGGCAATCAGTTGACGATTATTTCCGGTAAACGAAAATTAGCTGCGTGAGAGATTCAGATAAATATTTGGGTTTAATATCATTATCGGCTGACAATATCTTGTTATTATTTATTGTACTTGTAGAAGTCTTATTATTAAGCAACAACGTCCTTGTTTGGATATAAATAATATGCCGCATAAAAAAGTATGTAACAGGATCAATATTCGTTAGACAGATGCTTTAAAAATTAACATTTAAGGCTTCTTAAACTAGAACACGCGTTATCCACATTGCAATACCTTTTTTTATTTAATACATATTTTCGTTGTCTCTTATTTCCATCACCCGCTGGTCGTGTGGCTTAGCATACAGCAGTATCCAGTTATTTTTCCCCTTTTCGCAAAGCTGGGTGAACTAAGCATCGTTGCATACTTTTATCCGGCATTTTATGCGTACCCAGTAGGATAATCTTGTTATACTTGTTACCAACGATACTCACACTATTATATCCCTCTGTACTACTCTTTTTTCACCGAGTTCTTATTCTATGATAACCTAATCGTTCATTGAACCGTCTATTCAGCTTCTACGTCCGACACACAGTTTTACGACAAAAAATTTAAATCCCTTGGTATGGAAAAACGCGTTAGTATTCCGGATGAATTCTGAGTGTTTTTGTTAACTTTTAACAAAAAATGCTAAATGTTAACAGGGGAATTCATGCAGTATAATTCAATTCTTGTACTGTAATAATGTAATTCAAGATATAAGCAATTGCAAGCACGCCAGAGTCTTATACTCTGAATTTTTTGTTATTTCTTTTTGCCTATTCATAATGCTTAGCATTTTCTGTGTAGTCGCATTTTGCTGGTTCCGAGTAAGGAAAAATCGGCTTTACTTTTATGACTCTCCCCTAAACGTAAGACGCTTCGACACTGCTAATATTTCACTGGTATATTTCGTGCAGCGGGTGCAAGTAGTGCTCAAATGCAGATAAAACAATTTGCTATTAAATTTTTAAACTACTTGCTTTTTGTTCTTTGTTTATTGTTTATTATAATTACTTAATGATTCACTTAAAAATTAATTTAAAAATTTACATAAATTTTTGTAAAAAAATTTAAATTAAATATTCAAATTTAAATAGAAAATTTTTACATCTTCGCAGAAAGAAAAATTTCTTGACTGGAAAACAAAATTCTTGGCTCAAGAAAATTTTCGGGTGCTTGAAGGAAGACCGAAGTTGTGTTGGCCGAAGTAAAAATTTTTCTTGAAATTCTATTCTTGGTAGAAGTTATTTTTTCTTAATTCAAATTATCATAAATACTTGATACAATAAATTTTTATATTTGATCAAAATTTTTAGATACTTTAGGGAAGCAGCGCCACCTACTTGAGCTGAGAAAAAAATTTTCTCACCTTGAGAAAATTTTTCTCTTGAATATTTGATACCCATTCTATATTATTTTAGCGTGCAATTATAAATATTGAATGAAAAAAAATGATTCAATATTATTTGATCTTCCCATTTGACATGTTATCAATAAAAATATTAATAAAAATTTACTTCTATCTTTATATTTAATTTTTGGAGCAAGAGAGAAATTTTCTCAAGACAAGAAAATTAACTTCTACACTGATAGAAGGATTTCTGAGAATTTAAGAAGATTTCTTTGTATTTAAGAAATCATTTCTTAAACATCATTTCTTAGCATTTAAAAAATATTTCTTAGTATTTAAGAAATATTTCTTAAACATCATTTCTTAGCATTTAAAAAATATTTCTTTGTATTTAAGAAATATTTCTTAGTAGTTATATTTCTTAATATTTAAGAAATATTTCTTTGTATTTAAGAAATATTTTTTAAATACTAAGAAATGATGTTAAAGAAATGATTTCTTAAATACTAAGAAATCCTTCTAACAGTGTATCAAGAACTAAATTTTTTGGAGCAAGAGGCTGAATTTTATCAAAACAACAAGATTTTCTTGACTTAAATAAATTTTCTTGGATTAAGATTCGTATTTCTTAAAGCAAGAGAATTAATTTTGTTGGAATAAGTGAAATTTCTTGTGTCAAAAAAAATGTTTTTTTCGCTCAAGAAAATAATTAGAAAGAAAAATATTTTCTTGGCTCAAGTGAACCTTTTTTTCTGTGTTTGAATAACGTGAATAAAAATTGTACGGTCAAATATGAGAGGTTCAGAATAAAGAATAAAGTTGATCCTCATAAAATTAAAAAACAATATGCTTGACATATTCATAACTTTAATATTAAACCATTCCGACAGCCATATATTGAATTTGTCACGTAAATCGTAGAAAGGTATATTAAACTGCACGAGACATGAAAAATACAAGATCGTCCGTCATATTTATAAGCTTTAAAACGAATTCCCGGGTGGATTTTGTTGCCCTCCAGTGGTCCTTGGAGAGGTCGCGGTTAACGCTATTCGCTATATACTAACTGTAAGTTGATAGGGGAGGTGTGTTTGCGGTTCGCCAGAGGGTTGCGCCCCCGCGAGTCGAGGGTGGTTGCCGCTCGTATAAGGTTAAAGTCTGACATCACATGAGCACATACATATATAATCTTTCTTACATATAAATCTTCAACCCGCTATCCGCCATCCACCATTCTTCATCCACCATAATTTACAGTTCTTAGCCATTCCGACATTAAACCCTCAAATTGATAGACTTGGGCTGTGAAGCTCGCCGACCGAGGTAAGTAACCCTTTTATTTTGCGTCTGTTCATTTCAGTATTGACTTTTTTATTTTTAAATTTAAGTTACGGATGAATTTAGTTAAATTTTTATTTTTTGAGATTATGTGCTGTTAATAATTAAATTGATCAATACAAAGGTCATATACTTCACAGTTAAATATTTAATCTATATTATTAAGAGAATAAGCAAAATTTTGTGGCCAATGTATTTATATGATAAAATGGGTTTTTATGGTTAAATTTGGTATCGTTGGAAAAGTCTTGACTTGAATTTATGCCTTTTCATGGTTTTATATCATTCTTACCAATAATCAATTTATCATGATAAGTATTTAGGCTGCATTCAAAAATGCTCTAGATACGTAGTAAAAAAAAATGACCCTGTATCTTGTGAACTATTGACATTTTTAAAGATATAAGCTCATCCTGATGTTACACTCATCGAGACCTTCCATTTGAGTACTCACATCAATTTTCTCATATATTTATATATATTATATATATGTATATATGAAAAATATATCAAAATGCATGTGGGTACTCAAATGAAAGCTCTTGATGAGTGTAACATCGGGATGAGCTTATATCTTTAAAAACGTCAATAGTTAAGAAAGTACAGTGCACTTTAACAGATATCTTGTGAATTATTGACATTTTTAAAGACATAAACTCACCCCGACATTACAGTCATCGATACCTTTCATTTGAGTACCCACATCAATTTTTCATATATTTATATATATTATATATATGAATATATGAAAAATATATAAAAATGCATGTGGGTACTCAAATGAAAGCTCTTGATAAGTGAAATATCGAGATGAGCTTATATCTTTAAAATCGTCAATAGTTAAAAAAGTACAGTGCAATTTAACAAAATTCATTATTTAATAAAGCAAAATTTTATTTATTTATAATTCACAAATCACAGCAGTCACATAGTGACTGTAAGGTTGGTAGTTTTTATTATAAAGCAGTTTTGGAGAAGAAAAGAAAAAGAAATAAGACAACTAAAATAACAGTTAATACTCTGAGATGAAATTGTATAGAACGGTACTTATATAAATTATATTTTATAACACGATATAAACTACACTAAGAACGATTTATGTAAATTAATCTTCCAGTAAATTTACTATAATTACTTTACCGTACAGCAGATACTACACGAGAAGACTGATGTCACTTGCGTACGTGAGTAAAATCTGTACGGGTAGTACATAATATAACGAGAACGGAAATGTCATCTGTGCTATATATACTTCAAACAATGTATATGTACTTTATATCTCGTGTGTAAAGACAAAGTGTTTTATATTATATTATATATATATATACCCATACATATATACGAATGTGAACATCATAAGTATATTTATTCGTATCTGTCTATTGGATCCCGAGAGAATAAACTTTTCTTCAGGCGCATGACATAGTTCTTTGTCCTTGTTTTTAGTGTTTTGTTGCGTCACTCTTTCGTTAAGAACGGTATTTTGTAGGAGTAGATGTTTACAAAAAGATATTTAGACGCCGGAAGTACTTCGAGAAATTGGGCAAACTTTTTGGTTCATTGTAGAATTACTGCTGTGTAAGAAGTTGATAGTTATTTTTCATATAAACGTCTAGGTGAAGTTATTATTTATTAGTTTATTGAATTAGAATAAAAATAAAAAGATTGCTCAGTGAGCGAGAAGAAAAAAATTAATTAAAAAAAAAGTAGTTCAGAGAGTATAAAAAATGTACAATATTGAAGCAGATCAATATTATATATAGTGTTGTTAAACACGCGAGTTATTCCTATAGAAAAATATGGCCATTGGGATTAGCTTAATAATCGATACTTATTATTATTATTATTATTAATATTATTGTTTTATTGTTTTATTTAAATAAGATGAATAAATATATTCATTTCAAAAATCTTTAGATATTTATTTATAATTTCCATTTCTTTTTTCAATAATAGTAATTTTTTTTAAAGACTGGTTTTATAATACTTTATATATTAAGTTTATTGGCTGTCCAGTCTAATACAACAATTTTTTTCTCTAATATTTTGTAATATTGTTAGCCTGTATTTCCCTTCAGGCATAAACAATTTATCCTTAATTCATATCTAAATTTGTCATTAAACATAAATTTGACTGAAAAAATAATTTGGATTATTATTTTGGTCTGGGCCGTCCGAATTATTTTTAGGCTGGACAGCCAATTAACTAAAATTATAAAATAATAATAATAATAATAATAATAATAATAATAATTGTAATGGAAATTAATATTAAAATTAAGTTGTTATAATTAATTATAATAGACAAAAAATTATAATAAATTAATTAATTTAATAAAATTCTTGATGCAACAAATTAAAAAATTCATAAAAAAAAGTCAATAATAAAAAATACATCGTTGAAATAATGAAATTACAAAGTTAATAATTATTATTAAAAACAATAATAATAGATATTTATTAATATCTCTAATAATATTTTTTTTTGTTTCAATAATATTAACTCCAAAAATTTACTGCTAAAATTTGAGTCATAAATTTGTAAATTTTAAAATTCTGCTTTAATTAGCTCAATGAAATAGTAACTACAAGTACTTGACTGATAAAAGAATAATTAATAAAAACATCAAGGTTAACATTAACTGAATACTTTGATTGGTAAAATCAAGATATACAATTCATACAACCCGGTTATCACGTGTTAGATACACTTATTGTTAAGCAAAAATAATAAAAATCAATGTGAAATAAAGACAAGCCGACGTTTAGTGTCACGCGATACAAAAGTTAATTTTTTTATTTTCAAGTTCGTAGTATATTGGTGAGTCTGGTCAGGGCCGCGTGTTGGTACGCGGACAAAAAAACAACTCCAATTAATAACTCAAAATACCCCAAGACTCAATCTGCTAAAAAAGATTCTTATATTTTAAATTTTACATCTGGAATTTTAAATTTTACAGGTACGATTAATGTGTCCTAAGTAAAAAGTTTTATAAGTTTAAAAAACCACTTACGGCTCGTTCTGTGTAGTACCATCGTGAAACTAAAATTACTCTAAACTTTTATCACAAAATGATAATAAAAAAAAATAAAATAAAAAAAAACACCTTCCACAGTCTAGTTTACGAGTTTACACCCCCTTTTAGTTTATCGATACACAGTAATTGCTGCATCCGTACATGTAGAAAAACAAATCACGAAGAAAACATATGTTACAACAAAATTTCTTAACACTTGTTCTTAATATTAAATATTTCTTCACTTGTTACCGAAATTTAAATTAAAAAATTATCGCTACATGTTATCTCACACTCGGCGTTATGATTCACCATTTAATTATCGTAATTGCGTCATATGGTGCCTACTGATATAAAAAAAAATTATAAAACTAATAATAAATACAATAAAATATATTATTTGTATTTCTACGTCTGGTTGAACAATAAAAGTTATAAGTTATAACAATAATAGTGATAGTGATAGTAATAGCAATGCAAGTACGTGGTATTGAGTGTAGCTGCAAGAAAACGAAGTAATAAAGCTCCAGATACGTTGGGGCGTCGCGTACGTCGCAGTGACTGGCAAACAGCTACATTGGCGCCCTCTCTTTTCACCCCCAACTGGCAGGCTTCTGTCTCAGTTGCTCGCGCGCGCATCTCCACCCTCGGACCTACACATGCTTCATCGCACATTATTTCATTCTTTCTCTCTTTTAGTCGGGGTAACTCGGTGGTTCCTTCCCTTACCTGTACTTTGACGTCTACTACTCCCACTATTCTTCTATGCTTTCCATCACTTTTTTTTTTATCTTTTTTTTTTTTTTAATCAAAATAATAATAAAAATATATGAATTGGAGATCGGTGTTTTTAATTATTAAACAGACAGGTAGTTTTTTAGCCAAAGTAACTGATCCGCAATGTGTAGATTTATTTATTTATTTGCCATTACAGAAACTCAACAGCCCAAAGGGCCAATAATAGGGTTACTTAATTTTTACAAAGTTGGAGATTTTGACAGAATGAAAAACTTGAGTAAAAGTATGACTCTACACATAAAAAAAAATGTTTTTGAATTAAGTATATAATTTTAAAGAACTTAATCTTCTTGATTTGAGTAGAAGAATTCTCGAACTAATAAATTTTTCTTGATTTAAGGAAATTTTACTTAATTCAAGAATTTTTCGTCTTAATTCAAAAAAATTACCCTCTTCAAAATCATTTTCTTGGGTCAAGAATTTTTCTCTTGAATTAAGTTAATTTTTTTTTATATAAACTAAAATTTATATATTTAATTAATTGTTCTAACTTAACAAAGTAGTTTAATAACTAAGGAAAAAAGAAAAAGAGATGAATTAAGACACGCATGCAGCGTTACATTTATTTTTAATTTCACGGAAAAAAGAAAAATAGAAAAATTAGATTATATAATGTAACGTGACGCTCCGTGATGAAAACTGGAAAAATTACAGTTTCAGATTGTAATTATTACAGATTTTATAAGAATTACATTGTAGAATGTAATATTTACATATTGAAAGCTCTGAAAATTAACATTCAAAGTTTAGATTTAGAAAAATGTTATTTCGAACTGTAGTTTTTCTAGTTTTTAATGCTACGGGACACTTATTACTATTTATAATGTAATTTTTCGAGTTTTCTTATTTCCGTGTTCATTTGTTGTTAGCCAGGACCAAAAGTGCCTAAATTAGATATTTTATCAAGAGTTAAATATTGGTGTTATGCAAATTAATATGTTATTCAATTTTATTAATTTTTCAACCTCGACATTTCGCACAGTAAAAAATATTGTGTAAAATCGACACAATTTTTGTGTTAAATGCGGCCTTCACAAATTAGTGTTAAACCTCCACACACTTTGTGTTAAAATAACACAAAGTGTGTTGAATTTTAACACTAAGTTTGTGTGGACCGTAGTAATTAGTATATTACACTCCATGGGAAGTAAATAAGAAAGCCTCAGATCACATGTTTGTTGACCTCGGCTTCGCCTCGGCCAACAATTGCATGTGATCTGAGACATTTCTTACTTTACTTCCCTATACACTGATAGAAGGATTTGTTTATAGTTAAAAATATTTGTTAATATTTAACAAATCATTTATTAGAGACCACTTTTTAGTCCTTAACAAATATTTCTTAGTATTTAAAAAGATTTATTAATATTTAATAAATGAATATCTGATTTATTAAATACAAACAAATCATTTTAAATACTAAGAAATATTTGTTTGATACTAAAAAATGGTCTCTAATAAATGATTTGTTAACTATTAACAAATATTTTTTTAATACAAATAAATCCTTCTATCAGTGTAGGTGTGTAATATACTATTTTTACTGTGCGGTATGAGATCTCATATAATCCTCAGGTGAAATTACAATTTTTGCAACAAATTTGATTAAATCTATTTTACAATATTATTATTATTAGTTTTTCTAAATTATTATTATTTTTTGAAAACTACAATTAAATTCTATAAACTTATATTTGAATTTTAAATTAGAATTTTAGAGAAAGAAAGATAGATAGAGTGAAATTGATAAAGATTTTTTTTTGTAGAGTAAGTATAAAATTTTTTACAAAAAAGATTTGATATTACTTTTTCGTATTTTCAATATTTGATACATAATTTTGGATTAAAAGTTAAACATTCAATTTTTAGTTTAAATTAAAGTACAATTATGATCAACTTTAATAAAACTAATAAAAATTATAAAATCTCCGCAATTAGTATTATCATCAGCAAATTTTATTAATTAAGTATATTTATTGCAATAAATTATAATCCCAACTTTGATCAGTTATTGACGTACTAAATATTTAGTCTATTACGCAGATTAAACATCATCAAGGTTCAATTAATATTTGTCTTTAGCCAACATAAAGTTTCATAAAAACAAAATGACTATGATTAAATTAATAGTATATAAAAGTAAGGAATCGCTATTTCTTGAACTAAAACTGGCCTTTAGTCATGTCGACCTTTTATCTTATTTTTCTTCATCAGCGTCTTTTTATTTTTCTTGCTCATCCTTTCCCTCTATCCCATATATACCACCCACCGCATCAGTGTCACTATCACTATCACTATATTTTACATTTATTCTTTCTCACTAAAGCTTTTCGCGCTACTTCACCTGATGGGGTAGTACACAGGTCATGTGACTTCATCGCCAACCAATCAGCGTGGTCTGTACGTTACCCAGCGGTTCTCATCCAACAATAGTGTAAAAAGATGTGTCATCATCCAACATAACACACAATTCCTACACAGAAAGAAAAATTTCTTGACTGGAGAACAAAATTCTTGGCTCAAGAAAATTTTTGAGTGCCTAAAGGAAGACCGCAGTTCTATTGGCAGAAGCAAAAATTTTTCTTGAAATTCTATTTTTGGTGGAAGTCATTTTTTCTTAATTCAAATTATTATAAATACTTGATACAATAAATTTTTATATTTGATCAAAATTTTTAGATACTTTAGGGAAGCAGCGCCACCTACTGGAGCTGAGAAAAAAATTTTTTCACCTTGAGAAAATTTTTCTCTTGAATATTTGATACCCATTTTATATTATTTTAGCGTGCAATTATACATATTGAATGAAAAAAAATGATTCAATACTATTTGATCTTCCCATTTGACATTTTAATCAATAATAGTATTAATGAAAATTTACTTCTATTTTTATATTTAATTTTTTGGAGCAAGAGAGTAATTTTCTCAAGACAAGAAAATTAACTTCTATCAAGAACTAAACTTTTTGGAGCAAGAGGCTGAATTTTCTCAAAACAACAAGATTTTCTTGACTTAAATAAATTTTCTTGGATCAAGATACGTATTTCTTAAAGCAAGAAAATTAATTTTTCAAATAAGTGAAATTTCTTGTCAAAAAAAATTTTTTTTTCGCTCAAGAAAATAATTAGAAAGAAAAATATTTTCTTGGCTCAAGTGAACCTTTTTTTCTGTGTAAATTAAATTTTATCGACATGTCCATAAAGCTAAGGCTTAACAAATTAATAATTTTCATTTGAAAATATCAAATTATCATAAACACTTGATACAATAAATTTTTATATTTGATCAAGATTTTTAGATACTTTAGAGAAGCAGCGCCACTTACTTCAGCTGAGAAAAAAATTTTTTCACCTTGAGAAAATTTTTCTCTTGAATATTTGATACCCATTTTATATTATTTTAGCGTGCAATTATACATATTGAATGAAAAAAAATGATTCAATACTATTTGATCTTCCCATTTGACATTTTAATCAATAATAGTATTAATGAAAATTTACTTCTATTTTTATATTTAATTTTTTGGAGCAAGAGAGTAATTTTCTCAAAACAAGAAAATTAATTTTTCAAATAAGTGAAATTTATTGTCAAAAAAAAATTTTTTTTTTGCTCAAGAAAATAATTAGGAAGAAAAATATTTTCTTGGCTCAAGTGAACCTTTTTTTCTGTGTATGATGTTAAATATAATAATAATAATAGTAGAGCACATATAGCATTTGATATTAATATCAACACATATAATGACAATACGATGGATAATATAAAGGGAAGCTGGAGAGTTTCGCAGGTTTAGTTTGTTATTGCATTAAATCTCATTATATTGGAACAATGATATGACATGAATATTCGTATGAATCCAAACAATAATTTAATTAAATTACACAAAAACAGCATACGCTCATACATGTATTATATGTTTTATGCAGAAATAAATTTACAGATAAATTCGCAGTTGAGTATAAACAATGCATCGCTATCTTATGACTATGACAATAAAAAATATCTGGCGGATTTACAGACGGAGATAGAGAATCGGAAAAGGAGAACAATGTAATTCAAGCTGCCCGCGAATCATGTCACGGAGCAGACAGCCGGTGAAATATATGCTTCTAAGGGATTAGGTGATCTCTCGGTATCTGGTGGGACTATGGGACACTGCAGTTGTATGCAAAAAGGAAGCCGAGGAGAGTTATGGTCATGAAACGTTAAATGCAGCACAGATCAGATCGTATACATATATATGTGGACATAGACGTGCATGGGTATTAGAATGTGGATCGTGGAGTTGAATGCAAGGGAGTGAGCAAACAAACGAACGAGAGCTTAATGATGCTCATGAATCATCCAGAGAGCGCGGTTGTGCATGTCAAAGACACCTACATGGCCCAGCTACGTTGCGAAACTCCTGCATGTTAGTTATTCGTATTCACCTGTCTATCGCTTACAGATATGTGACGAATATTCCTCCTAAACACTAGACAATGGCTTTTATCGTCTGCTTATATCGCGCTGTCACTCTGACTTCTGCCTACACTGATTCGATATTACCGACTGTAGTCATAAATAATTTATGTTCTAATAGGACAGACATTTCATGTCAATCACCCATTTTCGAGTCTCAGATTTTAATTTGATTTTTGGTTACCCCATGGATGAAATATCTGGAAAATGTATATCACTGATAAGAAAATTAACTTGACTCAAGAGCCAAAATCTTGAACCAAGAATACAATTTTGAAGAAAATGATTTTCTTGAGTCAAGAGAATAAATTCTTGAGTTAAGAAATTATTCTTGGTCTAAGAAAATTTGCTTGTTTTAATAATTTATTCTCAAGGAATTTAGACTCATGGAATCCCGGAAAAAATAGACCTGGAAAAAATATTAAAGTTACACAGTAAAAAATTTTTCGTCAAATTTAACACAAAAATTTGTGTTGATGACTTTTTTTACACAATTTGTGTTGAATCAACATACTAAAATGTTAAATTCTACACAAACATTTTTACACTTTACACAATGACGAAAAATTTTTTACTATTTATGAAAAATACACATATTATTCCATTAAAATTATTAGAAAATAAAAATAATATTTTTTTTGTAACAAAAAATGAAGCAATCATTATGGGGGAGCTTTTTTTCAGGAAAATTGTAGATGTGATACAATTATTATTATTATAATTTTTATTTTACTAGAAAATCAAACGCGCTTTGCGCGTTTCTGTCGAAATGTTTATTATCAACAATTTAATAATCAATATTTTTACAAATTTAACTCTTTAATATTTAACCGTTGCTATGGTAAATTTTATCATAATAACCGTTGCTATGGTAACCGTTGTTATAGTAACCATTGCCAAAGTGGTCACCATAACAACGAAAAACGACAACAATGAAAACATCACATCAAATTTTCAATAAAGGATAATAATT